>NC_143414.1:10317045-10620075 GCF_059467195.1 Physcomitrium patens | reverse complement strand
CATACAAGGAAACCTCAACATTGTTACAATTCAATGATGATACCAATGACTTTTTAATTTAATTATTTAGAAGTGAAAGATATGCAAATTGATGTAGTATGTTTTAGACTTCTTACTGAACAAGAAAAGACTTGTCAACCTTAAGAAAGACTATGTTTATATTGTGGAAAAGCTAAGCACACTGCTCAATATTGTCCAAAGAAACGACTCAACTACAAAATAAAGAGTACTGTTGTCAAAGATAAAAATATGTCAAAAAATAAATTTGCCCAACTACAATAGGAATTGTGCAGATAGAATCTTGTACAATTCATAATAAAGGTCCTATTCTCTCCTCAAAACCATCTCCTTGTTTTATAATAGATGTGCGTTTAGGATCTGATAATCACAAAGCCTGTGCTTTAATAAATTTAAGAGCCTCAGCTTATTTTTTAGATGAAGAATTTATTCATAGTCATAATATATAGTTAATACAAAAAACTAAACCCATACACGTAGAAGTCATAGACGGTCATCCATTATTTTTTAGAGATATTACTCATAAAATACTTCTTATAGATGTAATAATAAATGGTCATAATAGTTGTATAATTTTTAATATAATTAGATCTCACTCTAATAAATTTATTTTAGGTTTATTATGGATAAAAAAAATATAATTTTTAATATAATTAGATCTCACTCTAATAAAGTTATTTTAGGTTTATTATGGATAAAAAAAATATAATTTTGTAATAAATTAGATTTCTCATAAACTTAATTTTTTTTCAAATATCATTAAGAGTTTTCCTAATCTAGTAGAAAGCCATGAGCTTAGTGTAGCCAAACCTATACTTGTAGGTGCAAAAGTATTTTTGCATGGTACAAAAAAAATGATCGTCTTTTATTATTTACACCACATCTATTTTAAATGATGGAAAGTTTTCAAGTGAAATTCCAAGTCAATATGAAGATTTTCAAGATGTTTTTGAAAAGAAGAATGTAGATATTATCCTGGAGCATTATCCATATGATTGCTCAATTGATCTTAAAGAAGGAACTCAGCTACCATTTGGTCCAATCTATAGTTTATCACAAAATGAGTTGACTGAATTCAAGAAGTATATTAATGAAAATTTGGCCAAGAATTTCATATGCCATTCAAAATCTCTTGCAAGAACTCCTATCTTATTTGTGAAGAAAAAATATGGATCATTGTCAATATGTGTGGATTATTGAAGATTCAATAAGATTACCATCAAGAATAGATATCCTCTGCCTTTGATATCTGGACTTTTAGATGAATTAAATGAAGCTAAGATCTATATAAAAATAGATCTACAAAGAATATACAATCTGATCTATATTAAAGAAGGAGATGAATGAAAGACTGCATTTCGAACAAGGTATGGACACTTTGAATATAATGTCATGCCTTTTGGACTCACGAATGTACCAACTACTTTTCAACATCTTATGAATGATATTTTTTGTGAATTTCTAGATGATTTTGTTATCTATTACTTAGATGACATTTTAATCTACTCTTAGAACACAAAAGACTATGAAATTCATGTTAGTCATGTGTTACAAAAATTTAGAGATATGGGATTGTAACAATTGTTTTTGATATTAAAAAAAACCTACTCTATTTTGAAAGATACTTATATGTTCCAAAAGGAGAAGCACAATTATGTGCTCTTGAAGCTTGTCATAATTTTCTAGTAGCAAGACATTTTGGATATAATAAGACTTTGAAGCTTATATCCAAAGATTTTTGGTAGCATCAAATGTAGAAGGTTGTTAATAAATTTGTATAGACATGTGATGTTTATTCAAGATCAAAAAATCCTCGTCATTGATCTTATAGACTCTTCCAACCATTATTTATACTAGAACAACCATGGTCTTTTGTTTTTATGGATTTTATCACAGATCTTTCAATTTCAAGTTCATATGATTCTATGTTTGTGATTGTAGATTGTTTCACCAAGATGGCACATCTTGTACCATGTACAAAATCTATCATAGGTGAAAGAACAACTAAACTCTTCCTTGACAACATCTATCACTATCAAGGATTATAAAGGGATATTATATCAGACAAAGGAACACAATTTTTATCAAGATTTTGAAGAAGTCTTTTTAAGATATTGAAGATAGATATAAAACTACCTTTGGCTTTTTATCCTCAAAATGGACAAACAAAATGGATAAATCAAGTTTTAAAGTAGTATTTGAGATGTACCATGAAGTATCAATAAGATGTCAAGGACAAGAATATGATAAAGACAAATAAATAAGTGAGACTTCTCTCATAGAAAGATGAAAAAATAGAAATAAATTGATATATATATATATAAAGAAAGAAACTGGAATAGCTATTGTCAAAAGCCAAGAAAACTAAAGACCCTTGAAACTAGACTAGAAGCAAGAAAAGAATTGACAAGAGTGAAGAAGGCTTCACTCTTGTCTCTATATATACTATCTAACTAGGAGTTATGTTATCGTGTTGTAACACGAGTATACCGTGAAAATATAAAGAAAAGGGACTTTTATTAATATTCAGTTACCTCGAATATTGGGAGCAACGACCAACTCCAGTGCAAATACTGAGTGGTCAGGTTCAGTCACCCCGTTACAGTGAGCTGGGGCATACTGAAATGCTCCGTTCGATTCCAATAACGGGAGTCAGCAGGAAGGAAAAGGACCAATTCACGCGACGGGTGAGCCTGGTTCGAAGAGCCAATTGGATCTAATTTTGAGAATCCAATCCGGGTCCTCTTACCCAACATGAGACCTACATTGGTCGGGCAATCCAATGCAGTCTGATTACGAGAAAATCCAGGTCTTACTCCAGGTCGTCTTATCCAATATGAGACCTGTATTGGTCGGGCAACCCAATGCAGAGTAATTACGGGAACATCGAGGTTACTACGGGCATCTTACCCAATATGAGACCTGCATTGGTCGGGCAACCCAATGCAGTCTGATTACGGGAACATCCAGGTTACTACGGGTCCTCTTACCCAATATGAGACCTGAATTGGTCGGGCAACTCAATGTGGATCCGAGTATGGGGTTTCGATTCTGTTTCAGGCTGTCCTATTCTCTGTGCCGTTTTGAAAGCTCTGACGACGAGAGCCAATTTCGGATCTAAGCTCTGACGATGGGAGCCAATTCCGGATCTAAGATGGAAGATTGAAGAAATTCAGAGGATAAGGTTAGGGGAAGAAGAGATCAGAGGGGGGGGGGGAGGGTTTTTAGATCGAAGAGCTAGCTTCAAGTTTTTTTTCAAGGTTACTAGTTCGGTTTCATTAGAGGTTTTTGAAGATCAGGGGAATTGGAGAGGGGCTTCATGCTTCGGGATCGGGGAAGAAAAGACAGAGAATTGGATTTTTCTTCTTCATAGAGTTTTGGAAAGACAGAGGCAATCATTGCTGAAGTCAGTGTTGTAATGGTGAATTGGGATTTTTAATGAAGTGGGTTTGATTACTCTGACTGTTTTGTGAAATCGAGTTACGTCTGTGATTGAAGGATTAAAAAGGTGTCTATAGGATTGAGTATGCGGAGTGAATGAAATTTATTGGGTTAATCTTACAAGACTGTCAGTGGATTCAAGATCGTAAGTACAAAGCGGTATCGGAGATTAGCAGATTGGGTTGTTCGGGGTTCTTTGTAATGCCTAGAGACCTACTGGCTGGGGCAAAAAGGACTTCGACAAGCAGTCGAAGGGCATCCGTATAGATTTATGGTGTATTCTTGCAGTCATTTATATTCCAGCAGTCTAAAACTGATAGACTGCTTGACTATTGGCGAATCTCCATACTACCTTCTACAGCCAGACGCCCGACGCATTCTCGAGCAGAAAAGCATGTAATACGATAATGTGGCGATGTTCTATAGGACCTCCAATATGTGTTGACTTTGTAGGACACATGCGTTGACTTACAAGGTAAGTTTTTTTACATGTAGGCCACAAAGTTAGCTTGGTCTTCAAGCTAACAATATGTTTGACACATGGCCAACTTGTTGACCACGTTTCTAATCCCAAAAAGTCAATTAAAGACACCTATAAAGTCAAAGCAGCATCTATAAAGCTTCTAGGAAGCTTCTATATCAAATACTATAGAATTGACTTATTTTTACCTACTTTTAGTTACTTCTACCTATTTATACATGTAATTATTGGCTTACATGCATATGTCAATGATATTACCCTCCTTGTAGAGACGAGTTCTACGAAGAGTGGTAATCATATATTGAGGAAATCTATGATGCGACAAATTATATTCACCACATACTTTGATCTTTGTTCTCTTCGAAGATGATTGATAGGACCTCTCAACTATCGGTAGTGTCCCATACTAGGGCAGGAA
Organism: Physcomitrium patens; assembly: GCF_059467195.1. Taxonomy (NCBI): domain Eukaryota; kingdom Viridiplantae; phylum Streptophyta; class Bryopsida; order Funariales; family Funariaceae; genus Physcomitrium; species Physcomitrium patens. Next base: position 10,615,717 of record NC_143414.1, on the reverse strand, counting down.
GACCAACCAATTATTTGATCATTGTTGAGGCCTTCATAACTTCCTTCGAATAAAATATTTGGAACACCATCAAGAATTGTTCCTACCTCCAGTAAAATCATCAAATTTAGGGAGTCCCTTCCAAAGTTGTGATACCAAACGCATTGTATCTCGCCATCTATTTGAGGAAGAACATGTCGTTCTTGAAGATCTTCATCTTGATTGCATCTTCTTGAAGGTTGTGAAAATCGTAATATCTTATTCGATAGATCAACAAACAAAGGCTCTTGAGTCGAATCTACTGGTTGTTAGTTCTCCATTTTATGAGCGTCACAACTACAAAGAAGCTACAGACAAGGATTGAAAGTAGAATGTTATCTTACCTAGATCTTGTTTCTTTTATAAGGAAGGATTTTATCTTAATTTTGATGAATGTCATCGATGAAAAGCCTCCATTGCCTTCGCTGCATTTGTAAGATTTTTTATTGGCTCCCATATGCATTCACTAATATCATATCCGCGCCAATGGACAAGATATTCTAATTTATTTTGGCGTCGCCTTGAATCTAAGACTTCTTCTATTTCAAACTCTTTATTATTGTCTACTTTTATAAGAAGAAGTGGACCTTGTCTTCTTTTTGGTATGTCTACTGTCTTGTATGGTTCAAGAAGAGATACAAGGAATATTGGATGGATTTTTATTGACTCTGGTAGATGTAAACGATATGCAACTGGATAAATTTGTGCAAAAATAGAAAATGGTCCAAGCCTTTGATAGTCCAACTTGTCACAAGAATGAGTGGTCTTGATATTGCGACAAAGTAACCATACCTTATTACCCATGTAGAATGGTGGTTGTTCATTTCAATAGACATGTGCATTGAGCTTTTGTTGTTCTTAAGCTTCTTGTAACTGCGCCTTCATCGTTGCATATAGCTCTGATAAATGAATTGTCAAATCTTTCGCAGCAAGATTATCAACTTTTGAAAAGTCAAAAGTATCAAGTCGTTGATAATAACCATAATTAGCAAAAAAAGGTGTTTATTTTGTAGAAGAATGTATTGTGTTATTCTAATCAAACTCTGTCAATGGCAAAAGAATTGTTCAATCATCTTATTGGTAGTTAATGGTACATCTTAAATATTGCTCCAAAACTTGATTAACACGTTCTATTTGTCCATCAGTTTGAGGATGGAATGTTGAAGATAGTTTTATATCCACTTTTAGAATCTTGAAAAGAGTCCGCCAAAATCTTGATACAAATTGAGTTCTCCTTTCTGATATAATATCCTTAGGTAATCCATGATAGCGATAGATATTGTCAAGAAAGAACTTAGCTGTTTCTTCACTTATGATAGATTTTGTACATAGTACAAAATGTGCCATCTTGGTAAAACGATCTACTATCACAAATATAGAATCATAAGAACCTGAGATTGGAAGATCCGTGATGAAATCCATAGAAATAGAAGACTATGGTTGTTCTGGAATGGGTAATGGCTGAAGAAGTCCGTAAGGTCGATGACGAGGAATTTTTGATCTTGAGCAAACATCACAAGATTGTACAAAATCTTTGACTGCTTTCCACATTTGTGGCCACCAAAAGTCCCTAGATATTAGTTCCAAAGCTTTATTGTACCCAAAATATCTTGCTGCTGGAAATTCATGATGAGCTTGAAGAACACATAATCGAGCTTCACCTTTTGGAACATATAGGCATCCCTAAAAAATATAGTAGATTCTTCTTAGATTCAAAATTGGAAGTATCATGAAACTTTGAAGGATTTCTCTTCATATCATGAATAAGAGGATTAGAAGACATACTTGACTAAACTTTCTTAATGAAAGTTGAATCAACAGTTAGTGTTGATTTCATTTCTTAAAGCTGAAGATACTCTGGCTTCAAGAAAAATATTCGTTGTGGATCAAAAGTAGCATCTCTTTCATTTGGTGAAAGATAAGATCATTTAGAGAGTGCATCTCACAAACCTTATTGTTTTCTTGGTCGATAAGTGATCTTGAATTCGAATCTTGACAAAGACATACTCCAACGGGCTTGGCAATGATTCAAAACACATGCTGACATAAAATATTCAAGATTCTTGTCATCCGTATACACTATGACTAGACTAGAAGCATCTTCTAGATAATGGTGCCATTCTTGAAACGAATCTATGATTGCAAGAAGTTCTTTGATGTGGATCTTGTAGTTGATCTTGACTATTAAAAATTTTCTAGAATGAAAAGTTATTAGATGAAGTTTATCATCTATTCTCATTTAAGATAATACGGCACGTAAAGCAAAGTTTGATGCGTCTATTTCCATAAAAAATGGCTTAGAAATATCGACGCGATATAAGATTGGTTCAAAAATAAAAGATGTCTTCAAAGCTTCAAATGCTACTTCTGCTTCTTGATTCCATTGAAGTTTGTCTTTGCAAGTCAAACGTGTAAGTGGAGCTGCAACTTGAGAGAAGACTTTGATGAAGATCTGATAGTAGTTGGCAAATCCAAAAAATATTGGACATCTCTTACCATTTTTGTGATCTTCCAATTCATAATAATTTGAACTTTCTTAGGATCCATTATAAGTCTATCATTTGAAATGATGTATCCTAAGAAGTCGACTTGAGTAGTGTAAAATACACACTTTTCTATCTTGGCATAGAATCTTGCATCTCTTAGTTTTTGTAATACCTGGCGAGTATGAAGTTCATATTCTTTTGGATTCTTAAAATAGATTAAGATGTCGTCTAGGTAACAAACAATAAAATCATCTAAAAACTCTCAAAAAACATCATTCATTAGATGTTGGAATGCTATTGGTGTATTCGTAAGTCCAAAAGGCATGGCATTGTATTCAAAATGTCCATACCTTGTTCGAAACGTAGTCTTTCATTCATCTCCTTCTTTGATGCATACCAAATTATATGCTCCCCATAGATCTATTTTTGTATAGATCTTAGCTTGATTCAACTGATTAAGAAGTCTAGATATCAAAGGTAGCAGGTACTTGTTTTTGATAGTGATTTTATTAAGTCCTCGATAATCAACACACATCTGCAATGATCCATCTTTTTTCTTCACAAATAAAATTTGAGCTCCTGTAGGAGATTTGGAATAGTGTATGAAGTTCTTAGCCAAATTATCTTCAATATGCTCCTTGAGTTTAGCTAACTCATTTTGAGATAAATTGTAGATTGGTCCAAATGGCGGTTGTGTTCCTTCTTGAAGGTCAATTGAGCAGTCATAGGAAGGATGTTCTAAAAGAGTATCCGCATTCTTTTTCTCAAACATATTTTAAAAATCTTGATATTGGCTTTGAATGCCACTTGAAGTCTTTCCACCAATAGAAACAAGTGTGGCATAAATGACACAAGGTGATCCTTCTTTTGCAGCATGCAAGAAAGCACTTGCACCTATGAATATAGGTTTAATTATAATAGACTTATGACTTTCTATTTGATTAACTACACTCTTAGTTATACTTTCAAAAAAGTCAAAACCATGAGAAGTTCAATCTATTTTAGGATTATAATTTTTTAGCCATGATAAACCTAAAATGACTCGATTAGAAGGAGATCTAATGATATTAAACATTATAAAGCTACTATGACCATTAGTTACTATTTCTATAGGAAGGATTTCATGAATAATATCTCTTGAAGACAACGGATGACCATCTATGACTTCTATATGAACAAGTTTAGTTTTCTTTACTAAAAATATGCTATGTCTTTTAGCAAATTTTTTATCTAAAAAACATGTTGAGGCTCCTGAATCTAGCAAGGCAGAGGCTTTGAGATATTTAGGTCCTAAAATAATATTTATCATAAAACATAGAGAGGGTTCTGATGAGAGGATAGGACCTTCACTAGGCATTGTACAAGGTTCCAGCCACTCGATTCCTATTGTAGCTGGACAAATTCATTTTTCGACATGCTATCTTCTTTGATGGCCGTACTCTTCATTTAATGGTTGCGTTGCTTCTTTGGATAATGTTGAGTATTGTGCTTAGGTTCTCTATAATATAAGTACAATCTTTCTTGACGACGACGAGTCTTTTCTTGCTCAGTAAGAGATTTGAAACGTACAGCATCAATTTACATATCCTCTACTTCCGAATGTATGTGTTGAAGAGGTATTGGTATTGCCATTGAATTATAATAACGTTGAGGTCCACTTGTATGGTTCTCAGATCGAAATTCAAAAAGATGATTGTCGCACTTCACAACAAAGTCAATTGCTTGATTCAATGTTTGAGGATCAGATAAGTTGAGCATTAATTTTTTTATGTCATATTGTAATCCGTAGAGAAATTGGCTAATAAGTGCAGCATCATTCCACTTGATATCAGTTACAAGTTGTCAAAATTGTGAAGCTTATAATATTACTGATCGATTGCCTTGTTGTAAAATATGGATCATATTGGTTGCAACATGAACTGCATCATGTTTTCCATACATAGATCGAAACTCTACCAGAAAAGCCTCTAGATTATTCAATATTGGATCTTGTTGTTCAAGAAAAGATGAAAACTACAATAGTGCTGAATTTGAAAGAAGCATACTAATGAATCTAACTTGTGATCCTAGAGTTAGATAGGTTTGGAGTTGAAGTTCAATCACAAGTTGTACTTGATTGATAAATCCTCTAAACTTTGATCTGGTGCCATCAAACTTCTTGAGTAGGATAATTCTTGGTTCTCTAATACTGGAAGGGCGTTCCGCCATAGGAGAAGGGACATGATTTGGTGCAGATGTTGAAGCAGCTCCAACCATTTCTATATCTTCACTTCTTGCCAATCTTGTTGCTCCTTGTCGTGGTAAATTGAGTTGATACATCGCAAGCATTAACTCTCTCAATTGTTCTTGAATTTATGACATTGCAGTAAGTTCTGCCATGATAACACTTAAAAAAGAGAAGATGTCTAATATCGCTCAAGACAAACAGAAGAGAGGACTTGAGAACAAAGAAAATACTAAGGACAATATCAGTTTAGAAGAGGGTAATCCGCAACTTCTAATATGCTTGTGTCTTATGAAGATAAAGGGATAATCAACTTTTAATCAAGATTAGACAAAGCTTTGATATTGTAGGTGTACTCTTATCAATCTATGAAGGATAAGAACATGATAAAGATAAATAAACAAGTGAGACTTCTTTCATAGAAAGATGAAAAAATAGAAATAAATTAATATGTATATTAAGAAAGAAACTGGAATAGCTATTGCCAAAAGCCAAGAAAACTAGAGACCCTTGAAACTAGACTGGAAGCAAGAAAGGAGTTGACAAGAGTGAAGAAGGCTTCACTCTTGTCTCTATATATGTTATCTAACTAGGGGCTATGTGGCAACATTCTATAGGACCTCCAATATGTATTGACTTTGTAGGACACATGCTTTGACTTACAAGATAAATTTTTCTATGTGTGGGCCACATAGTTAGCTTGGTCTTCAAGCTAACAACATGTGTGGTATATGGCCAACTTTTTGACTACGTTTCTAATCCCAAAAAGTCAATTAAAGACACCTATAAAGTCAAAGCAGCATCTATAAAGCTTCTAGGAAGCTTTTATACCAAATATTATAGAATTAACTTATTTTTACCTACTTTTAATTACTTTTATCTATTTATACATGTAATTATTGGCTTACATGCATATATTCGTGACAACGAATGATTGGAAAACTCTTTTGCTATTGACATAGTTTGCTTATAATAATTTGATATATTCTTTTATTTAATAAATATATTTTTTTATCAATTATGGTTATCATCTACAATTTGACACTTTTGACTTTTCAAAAGTTGTCAATCATGTGGCAAAAGATGTGACAAATTGATTGTCAAAACTACATGCACGAATGAAGGTACAATTAAAAGAAGCTCAAGAACAACAAAAATCAATGCAGATATCTATTGCAAGAAACAATCTCAATTCTATGTGGGAGATAAGTTATGGTTACTTCATCATAATATTAAAACTATTTGTCTTTGTGACAAGCTAGATTATCACAAGCTTTGACCATTTTCCATTTTTGAACAAATCAATCTAATTGCTTATCAATTTTACCTATTGGAGTCTATGATAATCCATCTTGTATTCCATGTATCTTTATTGGAGCTATATAAGACAATGGATATACAAGGAAGGAGACAAATGCCACCACCTTCTATAGAAGTGGACAATAATGAAGAATTTGAAGTAGAAGGAGTCTTAGATTCAAGGCAGCGCCAAAATAGGTTAGAATATTTGATACATTGGCGTGGATATGACATTAATGAATGTATATAGGAGCCATCTAGGAATCTAGCAAATACATCAATCAAAGTTCAAGCTTTTCATCAACAATGTTCATCAAAATCAACATGAAGAGTCAAGAAATTCTCTGCTATAAAGTAAAGCAAGTCCAATGGAGATTTTATTCTATCTTGTATTATTGTTTCTATGAATTTTTTAGTACTTAGGATATGGAGAACCAACAATCAACACATTCAATTCAAGAGCTATCATTTACTGAGCTACCAGACAAGACATTGTGACTATCACAACCTTCGAGACAAAAAAATTGAGATGAAGATCTTTAAAAATGACATGTTCTTCTTTAAATAGATGGCAAGATACAACCCATTTAGTACCATGTCTTTGAAAGGAACCCCCTGTATTTAATGATACTTTTGGAAATAGGAACCACTTTTGATGGTATTACTAATATTTTGTTTGAAGGAAGTTATGAAGGCCTCAATAATGATCAAATATTGTGGTGGTCTTTTTGCCTTGATATGGGACATTATTGATGGTTGAAAGGACCTATCAACTACGTTCAAAGGGAACAAAGATCAGAGTATGTGGCAAATACAATTCAGTGCATCTTGGACTTCATCAACATGTTATCACTGCTCTTTGTAGAACTCGTCCTTAGAAGGGGGGATAATATCACAGACATATATATTTACCTTGATAATTATTTAGATAGTAAAAATAGGTAGAAATAAGTCAAAGTAGATAAATATAATAATATCTTGTAGAAAGCTTCCTAGAAGCTTCATAGACACTGCTTTGTCTTTATATATGTCTATGAGTGATTGATAGGTTAAAAACTTGGCCAATAAGAAGGCCACGTATCCACATGTTGACCACTTGTTGTACAAGTTGGACATATGACACACATCTAAGAAACTTGTCTTGCAAATTAGACATGTTTTTTATAAATTGGACACGTATAAGAGGTCCTATAATATATCACCACATAGTTCTTAATTAAGTAGTATATATAGAGGCAAGAACAAGGCCTTCCTTACTCTTGTCAATTCTTTTTTTTGCTTTTAGTCTAGTTTCAAGAATCTTATGTTTTCTAGTCTTTGGTAATAATCATTTTAGTTCTTCCTTGAATATACATACTTTCTTCTATTTTGTCACTTTTTTTTTGACACAGATTCTACAAGTTTATGTATCTTCTTCTAGTTTGTATCCTTGACAATAACACAAGAGTATTGATTATTTGGTTCTTTGAGATTCATATCTATGATAGTTTGATAAGAGTAGTAACTTATTGTTCTTATTTTGATTTTAGAAGTAAGTAGATTTTTCCACTTTTATTCTTGTATTTGAAAGTTTTTAAGTATCCGCTTTTAAAATAACATAATTTTTTTAAAAAAATGAATTATCTTCTTTGTGGAATTTTTTAATTATTAATAAAGATTGTAGTTTATTCTCTTTTAATTTGACTTATGAGTTTATTTGAATTATTTATAAAAGAAAAAATTATAGATGCTATTCTCTAAAAAAATAAGAATAGATTTGTTACTATTACAAAACTTCTTAAACTTATCAACACTCTAAGGATCAAAATCTTACATATTTCTAATGTAAACTATAGAGGTAATATTTTTATGCCTATAGAAGAAATCAACAATAATATTCAAATTCTATGCCAGAAAATTATGCAATTAAGAGAAGTAAGTAGATCAAGTTTATAATTAAATGTGAGAAGCCTTGCTTTTATATTATGAGGGCAACAAGGATAAATATGTCAGAGAAGTTAGACGAAATAAGATCAAAATTTTGAGAATTTCTACAACAAGTGAAGTTCTATTTAAAGTTGTATCTTTTCAAATATCTTAGTATATTTATTTAAGTTAGATTCATAGGTGCACTTTTATCCAAGAGTATTCTCTCTTAGTTTGCACCTTTGATAATAAAAATGGTTTATAACTCTTTTATGATTTAAATTCATGCTTAAAAGACTTTACAACCACATCTAAAAAAAGGGATCAAAAAAAGGTAGTAAAGACCAAATTCTTATTTTTTACAACAATAATCACTTTTAATCATCATATATATTATAAAATTCCAAAATCTTACTTAAAACATAGATCGGAATAAAAAAAGCCTTTATTTATCAATTTTAATATAGATTAAAAGACAATATCAAAGATTTACTATTGATAATATTAAGAGTAAATTCATTTTAACAATTTATTGCTAAAGCTATTATATGTAACAATCAATTCTTTGAAAGATGCTAAGAACAAAGGTTTAGTTGAAGAGGTATAATTCAAGTCATGACAAAAGTCTTTAAGTTTTTTAAAGCTTATTCATCAAAGCCAAAACCTATGCAAATTGACATAGTACATTTCAAACCTCTTACTAAGGAAGAAAAGACTTGACATTGTCAAAAAAGATTAAGCTTATATTATAAAGAACCTAAGCATACTATTCAATATGATTCAAAGAAGTATTATAATCATAGAATGAAGAACAAAGTAGTTAAAAAAAATGATGTATTTCAAAATAAGATTTTTTAGCTATAATAGAGACCATACAATTGAAATCTTCCATAACACCTAATAAAGATTATATGCTTTCTTCAGATTTCTCACTTTATTTTATAATAGAAGTTTGTTTAGGACCAAAAAATCACAAAGCTTTTGTCTTATTAGATTCAGGAACCTTAGCTTGTTTTATAGACAAAATATTTGTTAAAAAATAAAAAATATCTTTAATTAAGAAAAATAAATTTATGCATGTAAAAATAACAAATTATCATTTATTGTTCTTTAAAAATGTTACCTATGAAATAAATTTTTTTGATATAGCAACTAAAGATCATAATAGCTAAATAATATATAATATAATTAAATTTCTTATTAACTTAGTTATTTTAAGATTATTATTGCTAAAAATATGTAATCTTTAAATAGAGTAGATTTCTTAAAAACCTTAATTTTTTCTTTAGTTTTGTCTAAGATTCTACTAGTGAAGTAAAAATTCATAAGTCCAATACAATCAAATCCTTATTAGTAGTTGCAAGAGCTTTTATATAGGTTACAAAAAAAAAGTCAACTTTTGCTATATATGCTACATCTATTTTTGATGAAAAAAAGACTTCAAGTGGCATTCTAAAGTAATATTAAGACTATTAAGATGTTTTTGAGAAGAAGAATGTAATTTTTTTTTTTTAGAGCATTGTCTCTATAATTATTTCATTAATCTTCAAGAAGGAGCTCAATTACCATTTGAACCAATCTATAGCTTATCACAAAATGAATTGACTCTATTCAAAGAATACATTGATGAGAACTTTGCTAAGAACTTCATTTGCCATTTTAAATCTCCAATAAGAATTCCTATCTTATTTATGAAGAAAAAAAATTGATCTTTATAGTTGTATATAGATTATTGAAGACTTAATTAAATCACCATCAAAAATAAGTATTTTTTACTTTTGATTTTATAACTTTTAGATCAATTAAATCAAGCATAGATCTATAGAAAAAATAGATCTATAAGAAGCATACAACCTAATATATATTAAAGAAGGAGATGATTGAAAAATTATATTTTGAACCAAATATAGGCATTTTAAATATAATATCATATCTATTAGTCTAACAAATATACCAGTTACTTTTCAACACCTATTGAATAATGTCTTTTATAAATTTCTTAATCATTATATTATCTATTATTTATATAATATTTTAATCTATTCTATGAACAAAGAAGAGTATGAACTTTATATTTTTTGTATGTAACAAAATCTAAGAGTTATAAGATCATATGTTAAAATAGAAAAATATATATTTTACACTACTTAAGTTGATTTCTTAGCGTATATTATTTTAAAAGATCCATACTATGAAAAATTAGAAGTTCTCAAAAATAGTAAAAAATGTGCAATATTTTTTGAAATTTTCTACTTATTATTAAATCTTCATTTAAAAAAAAAAAAAAAAAAAAAAAAAAAAAAAAAAAACTTAAATTATTTTTTTTTTTATATATTTGAGTTATAAAGATAAATTTGAATGGTGCAAAGAAGTTGAAGCATCTTTTGAAGGCTTTAAAAAAACATTTGATTTTGTATCAATTTTATATTGTATTGATTTTTTTAAGGCATTTTTTATGAGAATAGATGCATAAATTTCTACTATAGATACAATATTGTCACAAATAGAAGAAAAAAACAAGCTCTACTTAGTAGATTTTCATTCTAATTTTTTTTCGGTAACCAAGACTATATATATAATCTATTGATTCAATCTTTTTGAAGCAAGTTCATTTGAGTATGTCCTATGATCCTCTTATTCATAATATTAAGAATAATTTTAAGTTTCATGATACTTCTAAGTTTGAATTTAAAAACAATCTATTTTATTTTGAAGGACAATTGTACATTCTAGAAGATGAAGCATAATTATGTGTTTTCAAACTAGTCACAACTTTCCAACAACTAGACATTTTAGATATAATAAAACTTTGAAGCTAATATCTAAAGTTTTTTAGTAGTCTTAAATGTAAAAGATAATTAAAGACTTTGTACAATCATGTGACATTTGTTCAAGATCAAAAACTTCTTGTCATCAACTTTATAGACTTCTTTAACTACTATCTATTCGAAAATAATCATAGTCTTTTATTCCTATGGACTTTATTATAGATCTTCTAATTTCATGTTCTTATGACTATATTTATAATAATAGATCAATTCACTAAAATGATATATTTTTTATTATACATAAAATCTATTACATGTAAAGATATAGTTAAGTTTTTTCTTGACAATATCTATTGCTACTATGGATTATCAATGAATATTATATTGAATAGATGAACTCAATTTATATCAAGATTTTAGAGAACTCTTTTCAAGATTCAAAAGGTAGACATAAACTATATTTAACTTTTCAACATTAAATTGATAGACAAAGAAAGCACATAAACTAAGTTTTGGAGTAGTATTTGAGATATATCATCAACTACCAACAAAATGATTGGACATTTCTTTTGTCATTGGTAAAGTTTTTTTATAATAATATGCTATATTTTTTATTCAATAAATAAATTTTTTGGTTGATTATAGTTATTATCTATGACTTGGTTCTTTTTACTTCTCAAAAGTTGATAATATTATAATGGAAGTTTTGACAAATTGTTTATTTGAACCATATATAATAATGAAGGCTCAATTAAAAGAAGTTCAAGAATGACAAAAGACCAATACATATGCATATAGTAAAGATAGCCTCAATTCCATGTTGGTAATAAAGTATGATTATTTTATCACAATATGAAGACTATCTATTTTTGTGATAAATTAAATTATTATAGACATAAATCATTTTTTATTTATGAATAAATCAATCTAGCTGCTTATCAATTACATCTATTGGTCTCTATGAAGATCTATCTTATATTTTACATATTTCTTTTTGAACCATATAAGATAATAAATATCTCTAAAAATAGATAATAATCAAGGATTTGAGGTGGAAGAAATTTTAGACTCAATACAACATCAAAATAGGTTGAAATATCTTATTTATTAGTATAAATATGATATTAATAAATACACGTGAAAGCTTGCTAAAAAACTTATAAATATAATAAAGAAAGTTAATACTTTTTATCAATGACATCTATTTAAATTAAAATAAAAAATATCAAATCTTTGTCATAAAAGAAACAAGATTCAAAGAAGATAGCATTCTATATTCTATTTTTATTTGTAGTTTTTATATACTTATAGTACTAAGGAGATGGAAAATCAACAAGTAGCAAATTTGACTCAAGAGTTATCATTTATTGACTTATTAGATGAAACATTGTAATTGTTATAGTCTTTAAGATGATGTAATAGAAATAAAGTTCCTCAAGAATAATATATTATTCCTTGAATAGATGAGAAGATACAACGTATTTGATATCACAATTTTAGTAGAGACTCTTGATAATTGTTGATTTTATTGGAGGTAGGAATAACTCATAATGTTGTAATAAATGTTTTATTTGAAGGAAGTTAGGAAGGTCTCAACAATGATCTAACAACAGGGTAATCTTTTTGCTTTGGAATGGAACAATATTGATGGCTAAAAGGACCTATTAACTATCTTTGAAAGAAACAAAGATCAAAGTATGGAGCAAATACAATTCATTGCATCTTAGACTTTATCAATATATGATCATTGTTCTTTGTTGAATTCATTTCTAAAAAAAAAGATAATATTATATTATCTTTTTTTTATATAATATATATAAAGGCAAGAATGAATTCTTCTTCACTCTTTTCAATGTCTTTCTAGTTTTTAGTCTTATTTTGAAATTTTTTAGTCTATTTGTCTTTGGCAATATCCATTCTAATTTAATATTATATCATCTTTGAATGATTTTTTAATCTTTTTAATGTCACAAGAATATATTGATTTTTTGATTCTTTGAAATTCATATCCTTGAGAAGGAAATGGATTGTTTTTCCAATACTTTGTTATAGAAATAACTCTCTCCTACCAAAGTTGACCTCACTATGGAACCTTGACAAATTACATGTGGTGTTGAATTTGGCTTCTTTTGGCCACAAGACATGGTAGTTAATAGAAGCCATTTTTTTTATAAGGGATGCTTCAAGTAGCTAATATTAGGTAAGCGAGTGGATGGTGAGCCTAGCTAGTGCTGGCGACCTCTCTTGGTGGATGGGAACCATGTTAAGGTCGCCTTAGCCAATATGTTGTGCCACCATAACATCCACATTGGTTGTTACCATTGTCACCAACATGTGGCAATGCTCTAAACGTATGCATCACAAAAATTGACAAAGCAATGCAATATTTAATTCAATACTTCAGAAATGGCATTATTTTCCACCATTTTGATTAAAAGACAATTCTACTCCCTTACAAGCAAAACTCCACTGGCATGTCCATGGATTGCATGCTACACAAGGCCATCCTTTAGCTTTGCTTCAGAATCAAATGAGGGGGGGGGGGGATTGTGCAGTGGGAGGCTTTGCATTAGAGAAGGGTACAAGAGTATGCAGGGTGGCCATGTCTCCAACTTTGCCAAACAGAACATGGATCCTCAAATTCACCACCATAGCATACACCATGTTCTCTTTTGGGCAGGGCAGGGCAGGATCTAGCACTCCCAGTCAGTCAGTACACATCCAAGTAGACTTTTTTACCCCCCAGTCCCAGCCTGAAGCCAGCCAGCCTTGTTCTGTGTGTGTGCAAGGTAGGTAGGTGCCTCCCCCAAGGTGCAGAGGAGGCATGTTGGTGGGCTCCTATTGGGCAGACTGCCCTTTCATTGTGGTTCAAACTACAACAACCATGCACCTGTGGGTGGGAAATTTCCATTGCCTCTGTTTCATAATATTCACAGCAATATTATTATACATATATGTTTATTATTTTTAAATATGCTTGAAGTTGTTTGAAGAAAGAGAGAGAGCAGAGCAGGGGGTGGGTGCCAGTTTCATAAACTGGCATTGGGAAGGGTGTGGATCCTGCCACTATTTGACATGGCATTGGAGGAGCTCAATTGGTGTGGTGTCCCCTGGAAGGACACCATTTTGAGGGGGGGGGGGGGGGGGGTTACATGGGAAATCTACACCAGCAGGACCAAGTCTGTCTGCATGGTGTTGAGGAGCCCGCTAATCTTATGCTTAAGGAATTGATTAGTGTGTTATTGAGCTTTGACTAGGGTCTCACCTTACACTCTGTGGTGGTGGTGGTGAATGGTAAACATATATATTTATATATATATATATATATTTTTTTTTACATACAATACTCACTACTAAAGAAAAATTGTTGTTGTAGTTAGCATTCTTATTCTAAATTGTGGTATTTCATCCATTTTTTTTTTACAATGTTCTACTCATTTATTGGTTTGATTAGAAAGGTATCCAGTTGGTACCTTTTAAACTTTATTTCATCCTTGCACGTGGATGAGAAGAAATTCTAGTACCAATTTTGGTTTTGTCCCACCCAATGGCAACCCAGTGCCTATTGGCAGCACTCAGGGCAAAATCAAAACTTGTATAAACAATGTGATGTTAATGGTTGTAGTCAACATTTGGGAGGGTTGGTACAAATGGTGTTTACATTTCATTGCCAATGAATCTTTGCACTCTGACCTCCCCCCCCCCTCCCCCCCCCCGGCTATGTAACAAAGAAAATAATAATAATAATAATAATAACAAAAAGCTTTGTACATACACTATTATCCCACATCAAGGCAGAAAGTTGTTAACACAACAGCATCCTTATGGAGTAATGAGTTAACGTCCACAGCCTTGATCATGAAGGCTGATTATTGTCTTCAACATCCATGTTATTTTTAAGAAAATCTTTGCATCTCATTCCACCTGGATATCCACCTAGCTCTTAAGTCCAAGTGGAGCTTTATAAATACTCACTTAAAAAATGGAGGCAATCAATCAGCAACCAATTAAAACACAAGGTCTTCCAACACGCGCTTTGTGGCTCGAGAGTTCAGCGCATAAAAACTTGCAGTCCTTTTATACACTGTTTTTCCACCACTAGAAACCAGCACCGAGGCATGTGTGTTGTATGTTTAGCCATTATGTTGATGATCTAAGCTCACGGCAAGGATGGCCGCAAGATCCGAGGCCTTGCAGTCTGCGAGACAACTTTCCACCATGAATACTGGTTTTCTGTTCATGATCCTGAAAGTAAGCATCGCTCCAATGAGCGTGCTAGAATGGTAATGCTGCGGAATGCAGGCTTCGTGGACGACGAAGGGCATCGAGTCAGACGCCTGCTCCATCTCCGAGACCACAGTGACGGATCTCCTGATCAACGCTGCCAAACGTCCCCCATTCTCCCAAAAGTTCAAAACGAGTGGAAGAAGGGCTTGGCCAGAGCATTCCAGGCCAGGTAGCGCCTAGCGCCACCCGCATCTTCCAATTTCCATCCCTCCAGAGGAGACCACCACCGTGTTTAGACCTCTGAGGACAAATTCAATAAATGCATGACACAATCTGGAGATCTGTCAGATGTTCCGTTCACACTCTGCTCATCGAAACTCGGGGCGCAGATTTTCCTCTTGCCTGCGTGGCTCGTGACAATGCAATGAAAGTCCGAAAAGCAGGCACGATTTGTCCTAAGTGCGAAGCTGGGTTTAGTACGGGCCAGCGAGAAATCCCACCTAAGAAGTCCCTCCGCCAGACTCATTGATGCCCGGGACGTGCTAGCCAATCGAATGCAGGGGCCGTATTCTAAATTCCCGGTTTCTCCATCGCTAACAAGCTGCGGAGCCCAAGTAGGTAGCGCCAGCCGCGGTGCCAATTGAGGGCCCTGCAGATGCTTAAGGAAATTGCTGATAATCCGGGGCTTGATCTGACCGCCTGTGCCGGCGAGGTGGAACTTACATGGAAACGTGTCGTCGGATCTAGACCTGACACATACAGGTTCAGAACCCTATGGCACCGACCACATATTCGGGGGGGGGGGGCTCAGCACAGAAAAGTCTACATGTTAATATACATACAAGAGAAATAAAAACAACAACAACAAAACAACAACATATAAAACATCAACGGTAGTAACAATAATACTAAGGAAATAAATTTTATTGAAAAACTGTGGGTGCTAGGATCCAATTGCATGGGCCAATGGGGTGGCGCAGAGCACAGTCCGCCTCGGTTCTCGCGCCAGGTGTGCGGCGCTACAGTGGAGCAAATGACAGTAAGTTTAGGTAGAAATCCAATGGAGGAAGGGATTTCCCTCTTTTCCTCGTCGTGCTGCCTGCTTTGTTCGTTTTGGGTTGATTACAGTGTTCTGATCCGTACTCTTGTGATTTGCCTTAGGGTTCAATCACAAAAAAGTTTAGGGGACAGGGAATAAGGAAAGCTAGTTTTCCAGGATGCTGTATTGGAAACTGCAACGAGAGGGAATCTGCATGTGGTCCCGTCGAATTCCACTGCGTGCATTGGAATTCCAAGCAGGCAATGGAACTTATAAATAGATCAAAAGACCTTCTTTGGAGCCTACCTTATTTTAGTTCTCGGCCAGCTTGCAATGCGCTTCAAAAAGAAATGGGCGATGCCGGTGCAAAGTCATTATCCGATTCCTTCCCTTCACAAGTAACACACAATTCCGCGCCTTCTGGGGTGCCGCATCCAATGATCACGGAGCATTGGCGATATTTAGTTGCAGCAGCAACAAGAGGGCAATAGCTACCTCACCCTCCGATGCCGAAGATTCCAACCTGATCAGACTTCGGCGCCGGATCCAAGTTGCTGCTGTGTTGCTGATGGATGATACTGGTGTCATCAGATCAATCTTCTCATCCCAGTTGCAGTGGTGGCCGATTTTTATTACTTCATGCATCACACCTATGATATGAGGTAGGCCATACGACACATGAAGCAATGATATGGCACATTTGTTGTGATTGACATGGATGAAGAATCTCTGGTTTTATTTATTTTCCCTTCTGAAACAACTGCGGTATGTGAAGATTCCCTAATGGAAACAGAACATAAAATAAAATATATTAACAAATGATAGAATCAGGGAAAAAATGTGTTGATACGTGCAATAAAATACAATCGGGGATGTTGGAATATGTATTGGTAGATTTATGATATGAAGAAGATATTTGAATGGCACTCTGTTGAGAGGCTCAGTGCATGCCACAGAGTGCATGAGGCTGCAGTATTTTTGTTGTAAAATGATTTACATGTGTGATATAAAAGTGATGGAATAAATATATGCACACATTTTTATAAATAGTACCACAGAGTTATCATCCACTACAAAATCAAACAATGATAATAAACCCAATTGCAATTTCTTGTTTCGAAGACTATTTCTGGCCCAATTAAAATAGCTGGTTGACAAGTGGATTCATCCATCAGTACTTCATTATGAATGCAGTTTTACAACATTTGAACAAGATGTTTCTACATCTTCTTGTTATAATCACATCATGTTATTAACGGACACAATTAATGTGTTTTTTGTCGTTATTATGCATCCCATGTATCGCGGTTACATAAATTAACTATTATGGTCAAACTTCCCGTGCATAAACTTCTATTGTAATTGAGTGCCTTTATTATTTAGATAGTTTTTACTACCTTCGATGATCAGGTCGATTCAAACTATGAAGCTCAGTGCATGCCCAATACTTGCACAAGTTTACAATGCAGTTATGTAAACTCTTAAAGATTGACACTGATTTACTGTCGCAATTTAGCAAATCCGTTTTCTCAGTGCCTAGACAATCTACTGTCGCCTTTTGCCTTGGGTAGACAAAAATATAATAGCACCAGAGAAAATTCGGACAAGCAGCGCTCTAATATAAATCTACCACACAACTGCTCACGCATTTCCCAAGGGATTCCTCATTGTTTTGATGACAGTGAGGCAATTTTTAGCCTGGCGAGCAACTGCTGACTCGATGGCAACGCTTTTTGCCACTGCAGGGCCTTCGCAATGCAGCGTCAGAGAACATCATCAGATTGTGGGGGCAAGACTGGACGAGCAGCCATGAGTGGCTGCTTTGGGCAAGAGTGGGCCACGGTTTTGCCTTGTGAGCTCGCCGATTGCAGTGCGTGTTCAGTGCGTGGCAAACAGCGTGAAGATATCGAAGAGGAAGAGATGAGAAACCAGACGTGAGGTGAAGGGAAAGGTGGGATGATGTGGATGTAGAGGTGGGGTGGGGAGAGGAGAATAGACTTGTGGAGGTGAAGTCGTGGCTGTGAATTGGCGGTTGACCACGGCGGTTCCGTTGCATGGCCTTGTTTGAATCGCCCAGCGGGGGGGGGGGAGCGAAACCGAGACTATGTTTAGCCTGGAAATCCAATAATAGCGACACAAAATCTTCCTCCTCTGGCTCCGCCCGAGGCGCGCTCCGTGCCAGAGGGCTTACCACATCCAGGCGCTGCAGCGAAGTATTGATGCTAAGAAAAGAACTAGGAAAGGTGAAGCCTGTCCTTGTTATCATAATAGGCAAGCACGTCGAACATGTTCGGCACGCTGCCTGATTCTTCGTCACTATCCACAATCAGGACCCATTTAGCACTCCGCCGGGATCGTTCGGCTATATCAAGGACGGTAAAAGTTTCTGTTACCCTTTACCCCCATCGCACCTCCACCCAGCCTCTCAGTGACTCCATTTTGGATCAATTGCAATCCTTTGTGGGCTATGTTGTGGCTGGGGACTGACACCGCCGTCAGCGACGCAGCACTGGAGTTGGAGTTTTGACTAGAACGGCTGCCTTGAGATTGTTCTTGGTGCAGTTGTCAGGGTTTGTGGGCGTCCGCCATTCTCATCGAACCCACAATCTCAGATTCCTCAGCAGACTAACCATCTGGATTCGAATGGCTTTACAAGACGAGGCGCCGGCGACCACTTTCTCGTCGCCGTCTTCTTCTTTCTTCGCAAAGCTAACGATTCAACGTTGCAGTTGAAGGAACATGGTTCGAAACTCTCCTACACTCTCACAGCCCTGCATGGAAGGAGTCTTGCTCGCAAGAACCTTCCTAGTGCGCTTCGAAGTTCGCACCCACAGACTTCTCCACAATCCTGAAGCACCTTCGAATCACGTTTTCTTGTGCTAGATTGAGTTCATGGGGTCTCATTATCCATGACAAAGTGGCGTTAAACACTGCTTTTCGACATGAGACAATACAACCACAATCTTCGCAAAAGTGTGGAAAGTGAGATGCCGATGCAGTAACCATTCTTGCCGACTTCTCACTTTTTTGGCAGCTTGTGACAAGTTCCAAGGCATGTTTTTATAGTGCATCATGTAAACTATTTCTTTGTTTATTAAGGCTGCACTGTCACTAATTGTAATTTGAAAGTGCGGAATGGGAATCAATTCTCTTGCATTCCAATTTTTTTAGCTCTAAACTAGTTTCTATCATGAAAATAAATGGTAGAATGATATAATTATTTCCATTTACCATGCAGCTTATATGTATGTAGTCACAAAATAATAATAATAATAATAATAACCATATTAATTTATTTTATTTTAATTTTTATTCACATGACTTGTTCATTTTTTTACAATACTTGTATACTAACCGTTCATACAAGAAATCACACATGGTTATAAGTGATATACTAACAATGTCATCATCATTCAACATGTCATATTGAATTACTTTAATTTTTTAGACTTAATTGACCATGAATATTTTTCCAAGCTATTTTAAAACCTAGTGCATAAGACCACACTACTAAGAAACAACTTTGAAGACCATTCACACTTAAATGATGATCAAAGGTAAAACAACTTCCATACATTCACCTAAGAGGCAATTAATTAATTATTTATTATTATTTTTTTTGATTTTATTCTTGCTTTTGACAAGAAGGGAAAAGAGCAAGCATTTTCATGCACCATCCACAAGATCAAACATTACCAATTTGAATTCAATGAATTCCAAGCTTGTCATTTGCAATGTATATAGTGAAAGCACAAATAAATAAATAAAATTAAAATTTAGAGGATATACTATGAGGCTCCAGAGAGTTTCATCACGTAATAAGTAAGAACCACAAGAGTAGTTGCAGAATGCATATATTTTATCCTTGATTTGTAATTATTCAATTGTAGTATAGTAATTTAGTTATCCAATTCAATTGAACCTCTTTTTGCATCCAATAGAGTAGTAGAATCTATGCAATGGAGTTGTATCGTACTTTAAGGTTTTAACCTAAAAAGTGATAATTGTGTATACAACTAACCTTTGAATGATTGTGAAATAAAACCTGACCATGGTATTATACATAGATGAGCTAAGGACAACACTAACACACACATTAGTAGTTTCTACAAAATCTGAAGCAAGATGGATGGTAGAATAAACAATGAAGGACGACAAAGTGGAAGTGAAACTAATTGCTACAAAAACCAATCTAGCTAAGTTTGCAGCTATTAATCTTAGTTGTACAACTCCTAGTGAAAAACTCCTAGAGAGATTAATTTGTAGTTGTATCTGATTTTTATTAAATATTAAAGTAATAGAAGTTTGATTAGATGAAATAAAAGTAAAATAAGAGATGGATTATTCTCAATAATGTGTGGTCATTACATACTTTGTGGGAGGTAAACTGTTGACTAAGACCTTGTAAATCTAACTAGACTATTTTTAGGCAAAAGTCCTAAAGCAGCTACAATTGAGGAGAGACTTGAGCCACAATTTTGTTTAGCTTATATGCAAAGATGAATTAATATCTTAAAAAATTATAATAAAGATGCCCTATATCTCACAATAGGGGATATGTATCCTTTAGCCATAGATGGCAGATTTCAATCCTAATAGATTGGTTGGCATGAAGATGCCAATTTGTGAGACTTTTAAATTTGTCCTAGATGAAATAGTAAGCAATACTCAAGACTTAGCACAAAGCCTTGGCATTGTTCAAGGAAGAGATAGAAATAATCGATACAAGGTAAAATATAATTTTTGTATTATACTAACAAATAAGAGTCCTTACGTATTATCTATTGGACTAATAAATCCAATTAAGAAAGAAATAACTTACATACAAGTTGATTACAATCATTTTTCAATCAAATATTGCTATTGCTTATGTATCATACACTTAGTTTGAGAATGCATGTCAATATTGATCATGAAAAAATCTAAAAACAAAAGTAGGCCATTAATGAGTACAATATTTGCTAACTAAAGTACATCAGTGAAAGATACAACTCCAACACAGAGTAGAAGATAGCCAATCTTAATGAATAGTAAAACTTCATGTATATATCCTCCCAAAGAGGTCATCAAATCTTACATTCAAATCTCAATGTTCAAATCAACAACTAGTTCTAAGCACTTACGACGAGCTTGAAACTAATAGAAGAAGAAATTGACTTGAGATTAAAAAAATCCAATTTAAAGCTCTATAATAGGGTGGATTAAAGTAGGCAACATGATTAAACAAAGAACTACAAAGGATGTAGGAGTCATCTCCTGATACTAGCAAATTTATATATATTAACAAGTTTAATGAAGCTAAAAATGATTGGTTGAGTAGATCTCATAAGACCTTTGTTGAAATTGTGACTAATTCAAAAGTCAACAATAGTCAAGATATGACCGTGGCACCAAATCCACTATTAATATTGTCAAATCCATAATCCGTCATTAATGTGGCATCAACAATACAAGAAGGCAGTGGATATAAAATTGATACTTAGGAGCTAGTGATTACTTTTATTTAATATAAATAGTCGAATGAAAGAACATTAATATATATTATAAGTGGATTAAATAATAAGTCACATATCACTTCCAATCAAATAAATTGGACAAAAGACATTATTTATAAAGAGAGAAACATTTGCTACAAAGTAGAGATGGTCACACTCAATAGAATAATACATATTTTAGTCAATAAAGAATTTGATTTTAAAGTTATAACAGTAGATATTAACCTTAATAGAAGCCACACCTTAAAATCAACTTCAATTGGAGCAAATAGAAACAATCTATTAGAAGTGATGAAAAATACCTTACTAGCAAAGACAAGCAATAATGAATTGAGGTCAAAAAAGACTCTTCAATCTCTTAAGATTTCAATAAGATCAATGCGGAGAGTAAATAGGGATATTTTGACACTTTTTACTCCGCTTTTTATTGAGTGGCTAATAAAATATGGTATATCAAGTGACTTGATGAATTCTATGATATCAAATAAGTTATCAAATAAAACAATGAGAAGGCAAAGTTAACAAAAAAAAAAAAAAAAAAAAACTTGAAGAAACAACAATCCTTACATTTCATTCAATAATAGGATTTTAGATGCATTATGAAATATATAAAAAATACCTTGCATTGGCAGAAAAAATCCTCCTCTCTCTTTTTTTAAATCATAAAGGTTGACATATTTAAATACAATGTACAAGAATAAAATAATCCAACAAAAAATAGAATTATCAAAAATTATTTTTGAAAACAACTATACAAGATTGACATCTTGTATATTCAAGACTATAAAATATGAAGTGATAAGCTAATGGCCTTGAAAAATATGATGTGACCAAGGATGTTTGTTTATTTTGTTTTCTTTTCTTTTGTTTTTTTTAATAGTTAAGAGGCGACAATAGCCTATAACCATTCATTCAATAATATTGGTACAAAGAGCGGAAAAAAGAGAAGAAGAGAAAAGGAGATGTGCATATTGATTGTCCTCTATATATCACATCTAGTAGATTCAATTAGAAATTCAAGGTGAAATAGGATACAATGGATAAGGCTTACAGGAATGGAAGGCATAGATATCAATGCAGTGAATATCTACGTCTCTTGCACCATAAGAGAAAGATACAAATTATGGTTTGAATTCCTAAATTTGCTATCCTTGAACTACAAATAGGTGCTTATATGAGATTAGAATTATATCAAAAATGCTAGTAACAAATCCAATTCTCAAAAGACAATCATATTTAAGAAAGAATACATTTTTTAAAAAAATTTAAGAAATGTGCTATAGGTTGCAGACAACTTTTCAATGACAATCTTCTTTTGTTTTAATTAGAACTACAAATGAAGGGATGGATCTTGAATTCTTCTCTGGCTATACAAAACATATATATATTTAAGTCTTTTCAAATAAATAGCACTAAACTTGGATACGAAATTTTAAAAGATAGCAGTGTCATGTTTTAATACAATTATATGCTAAAAATATAATCAAAAATAAATTTCTAATTAATATCTAATCATCTTGGTTCAATAATAATTCAAGATATTCAAACATTGATTTTATAAAAGCTTCTTAGTTTATTTTTTATCTTAATAGCTAATAGATTAAAGATTGATTAATAATTTTACCTTTTAGGTTGTAAAAACTCTTTTACTACCTTAGATAGGCCATAAATTAATAAAATTAGGTTAAAAGAGATAAATAATTAGCATGGTTGATAATAGGATTAAGTTAAAGGTAGGGTTGGGCTAAAAAATCCCTAGGATAGGTTAGATTGATATTCAAAGGTTGATCATTTGTGGGATAGGATTGAAATCAAACCCCAAGCTACTAAAATAACTACCTAGGATAAAATAGGGAGGTATTTAGAGATCGGTAATTAGGATTACGAATCTAGCCTTAGGTTAATTTTATAAATCTAAAACTTGTTCTCAAGGAATTTGGAATGACTTTGTAATTATTATTCAATGTTAGAGTTTATATTGGTGATTTGAGATTTATGCAATACAATTAGGACTTACACTCTAGATTAGTTTGTACAATTAATGTTGCATCTATGGTTCAAAATTTAATAGTAATTAGTTGATTGAGTGTGCTAAATGTCTGTAATTTTTTTTATTAATATAATAGTAAAATTGGAAGATATTTAGGTTTTGATTTTAAAAGGTATTAGAAAGTGGTAGTTTAAGATTGGATAGAATTTCTATGATATCTAAAGATCTACTAGTCGGATCAAGGTAAAATTTAGCATGGTTTTAGAAGACTTTAATATCAAGGTATATACTAATTTTGAGTTAAAATTAATAATTGGAGAAGGAAGAATTGCTATTAGTACATTTGCATCAACTTTCAAGTTGGTGGCCAAGTGATGTTAGTGCAATTTTTGGACTTTTTCTCACAATCTATAAATTAAATTGGACTGGATTATTTTAGAGTTATAGAAGACTTATAGTAGCATTTTTATGCAAAACTTTTAACCAAGTAGATAGTAAAATTAGGAGTTATAGCTTACTAAAGCTGATTGACTAGGATTAGGATTTGTAAGGAGAAATTAAAATTACCTAATTATGATAGTTAATGGAAGAAAAGGAGAGGGCATATATAACATGATTTATACAACATGATTGGCATATGCCATCTTTTTTTTTATAAGAATCTATAAAAAGTTTATTTGGCCATTGTAGAAATAAAACAAGCAGATAAGCAAGTATTGTTGTATATATAAGATATGCCAAGTTATAAATAAGCTAAAGAATTAAAGTCACCTTTGATACTTTTAAGCTTATAAATGTCTTACAAAAAATATGTGGAAAGAAGTCTAAGATCAAATGGGATAATAATAAAATTTTATAAAGAATTTTGAACTTGATAAGATCCAAGTATTTGATTATGATAAATAAAAGTATATCTAAAGGTTGTGTTCTACCAAGAGTAGTTTAAAGATGATAGCATTGTTACACAAAGAATTTACAAGGAAGAACCGTATAGATTGGAGGCCAATTGCTCTCTTAAATAAAAATAAAAAATAAGATATATGCTAAAGCATTCTAAATGCGTCTCTAATCAATTTTTATGAAGATAGTTAGTAAAGATCAAGCTACTTTTTTACTTCAAAGATTTATACTTCATAATTTATTTTTCATACATGAAACAATTGTTTGGACAAAAAAATCTAATCAACCACTTTTCTTTCTGAAGCTTAATTTTTAAGGCTTATAATATAATGGAATTGGATTTTTTTTTTTTTTTTTTTTTAAACAATAAGAGTGATGGATTTTCTTAATGAATTCATTCACATATTCAACCTCCTCTTTATTGACACCAAAGCATATGTGAAGATCAATGGATCACTTTCAAATTTATTTATGATCGAAAGAAGAATAAAATAAGAATGTCTTTTAGTATCCTATCTTTTCTTTATAGAAGCAAAAGTTCTTAATACAATAATTATGATGGAAAAAAATGGATTCATTAGGAATATACAACTATCCATAGCACAAAAATAATAAATTATGGCCTAATATGCAAACAACCCATCTCTAACTACATACTCTTAACTAAGAGCTATGTGACAATGTCGTATTGGACCTCCAAAACGTGTTGACTTTGTAAGACACATATCCTAACTTACAAGGCAAGTTTTTTATATGTGCATCACATAGTTAGCTTGTTCTGCAAGCTCTCAATACATGATTAACTTATTGACCAAGTTTCTTACCTATCAATCAATTATAAATACATATAAAGTCAAAATAGCATCTATGAAGCTTTTTGGAAGCTTTTCTAAAAGGGATTATGAATTTAACCTATTTTTATCTACTTTTATCTAATCATATAGGTATTTACTAGAATACATATGTATATCCATGATACAAAAATATAAGAATTTGATAAAGAAATATGTTAACATTAAAAATAAAGAATGATATCTTTTGTGAATTTCTTTATAACTTTGCTATTTATTAGTTAAACATCTTAATCTATTCTAAGAATATAGAAGAGCATGAATTTCATATTTTTCATATGTTATAAAAACTAAAAAATATAAGATTATACACCAAAATAGAAAAGTGTGTATTTCACACTATTCAAGTTAGCTTCTTAGAATACATCATTGCAAATGATGGCTTTATGATGAATCCTAAGAAGGCCCAAACTATCATGGATTAGAAATTCCTAAGAACAATCAAAATTGCATAATGTTTTTTGAGATTTGCCAATTATTACATCTTCATTAAGAACTTTTTTTTAAATTGCAGTTCTTTTTACATGTATAACATACAAAAACAAACTTGAGTGGAGCAAAGAAGTTGAAGTATGTTTTGAAGCCTTAAAGACATCATTTATTTCTTCACCAATCTTATATTACATCAATATTTTGAAGGCATTCTTTACAAAAATAGATACATCAGATTTTGATATGAAAGCAATTTTATCACAAATGGGAGCGGATGACAAGCTCTATCCAATAGCTTTCTATTCTAGATAACTTTTAGTGATTAAAAGTAATTACAAGATTCATAATTAAGAGCTTCTTGTAATCATAGATTCATTTTAAATATGGCATCATTATTTAGAAGGCACTTCTAAATCAATCATTATATATGCAAATCATAAGAATCTCAAGTATTTGATGTTGGTACATGTTATAAATCGTTGTTAAGCCCATTAGAGTATGTCTTTATGAAAATTTGATTTAAAGTTCTCTCATCAATTTAAAAAATAATAAGATTTATTATATGCCTTTTTTAGATATTTTTATCTTACACTTAAAGAAAAAAATACATCTTTTTTTCAATAAAGAATAATTTTTTTGAAATTGGAATATTTTCATATTTGAGTAATAAAATCAATATTAACTACTAATTTAATTTTTTTCAATTGAGTATATTCTTTGATCTTCTTATTCATGATATTGAAATTACTTTTAAGTTTTATAATATTTTGAAGTTTGAATTTAAAAACAATCTATTCTATTTCAAGGAGAAAATTGTACATTTTAAAAGGCAAAACACAATTACATGTTCTTCAAGCTCATCATGATTTTTCAATAACTAGATATTTTATATACAACAAAACTTTCAAGCTAGTATTTAGTGATTTTTGATAGCTTCAAATACAAAAGGGAGTTAAATATTTTATACAATCATGTGACATTTATTCAAGATCAAAAATTCTTTGTCATCAACCTTATAAACTTTTGTTTCTATGTACAATATATAAAATCTATTGTAAGTGAAGAAATAACTAAGCTTTTATTTAATAATATTTATTGCTATCATGGATTGCTAAAAAATATTATATTCAACAGAAAGACTCAATTTGTATCAAGATTTTAAAAAATTATTCAAATTATTGGATAAAAAAAAGAAAAGAATCAAGTTTTAGAATAGTATTTGAGATGTATCATCAACTATCAATAAGATGATTAAATAATATTTTTATCATTGATAAAGTTTACTTATAATAATATGGTATATTTTTTATTTTAAAAATACTTTTTTTTAATTATAATTTTTATCTATGACTTAATACTTTTGACTTTTAAAAAGTTTGTAATCTTATGATAGAGAATTTAGCAAATTGTTTGTCAAATCTACATGCAATAATAAAGGTGCAACTAAAAGAAGCTCAAGAATAACAAAAAATCAATGTAGATGCTTATTACAAGGAGAAATTTTAATTCCATATTGGTGATAAGATATGTTTACTTCAACATAATATCAAGACTATTTATCTTTGTGATAAGTTGAATTACCATAGACTTGGATTATTTTTTATATGTGAACAAATTAATCCAATTGCTTATTGATTGTATCTACAAAAATTTGTAAAGATCCATTTCATATTTCATGTATCTCATTTTGAGCTATATAAAGTAATAGATATACCAAAAAGATGTCAAATATCATTTCTTCCTATGGAAGTGGATAATAATGAAGAATTTGAAGTTGAAGAAGTCTTAGATTGAAGCCAAGGCCAAAATAGGTTAAAATATCTTATTCATTAGCATAGATATAATATAAGTGAATGCATATAAGAGCTAGTCAAAAATCTTGTAAATACAATGAAGAAGGATGATACTTTTCATCAATAATACTCTTTTTGTTACCAAAACTCTCTCCAATTCTTTTTCTTTTATAATATCTATATAATATATGCCTTAAATACCAAATATAAGAAACAAAATAAGATTTTATGAGTCACCAATATCTAATAAAAGTAGCTCTAAATATATGAAATTATTACCAAAATAAAATCAACTTTAATAATAGTCTTTTAAACTAATCACTTCAAAGTAGTAATCTAATTACATTTTGTAACTAACAAAAATTTAATGATATGGTTTTTGCTACATTATAAAGTAAAATATATATATATATATATATATATATATATATGCATTATTTTCATATGTTAGTCAAATCATAATACAACAACATGCTAGAAAATTATTAGAAATTATGCATTTTGATGCTTATAGATCAATGATGACACCATCAAATGGATGAGCAAGGTACTTTATCATATTTATTAATGATTTTTCAAAAAATATGTGGATATAAATCTTTAAAGCCAAGAGAGAGTATTTTTCAAGGTTTAAGGAGTTTTAGGCACTTGTAAAAATACAATGTGAGTGCAAGATCAAAGTATTGTATACAAACAATAGATGTGAATATATATCAAAGTATTTTGATGAATTTTTGAAGATTCAAGGCATCGCAAGATGAACCTGAACTCTTTACACTCTATAACAAAATGAAATTGTTAAAAGAGCAAATTGCACTATTATAGAGATAGCAAGGAGCATGCTTCATCTACAAAACTTTGAACATGAATATTAGGCAAAAGCTATGATTACAGCAATGTATACAAAAAATATATGCCTTACAAATGTACTCACATCAATGACTCTACAAAAAGCTTAGAGTGGCAATAAACCTTAAGTTTTACACATAAGGATTTTTGGATGCATTGCTTATACAAAGGTATTAAATTATATAAAATCCAAACTTGATACAAAATGTATAAAATGTGTATTTTTTGGATATTGTGAAGGTATCAAGAAATATAAATTTATATATTTAAAAACCAAAAAAATCATCAAGAGCCATGATGTAGAATTTTTGGAGTATACAAATACTTGTGAGTGCTTGAAGATGTATCAAAATAAGACTAATGGTATCTTTGTTGATACATCTTCAATTCTAATAAAGAAAGAAGAAAAAAATGATGACAATGATGATAGTGGAGATGTGAGTGAAGATGAAGAGCCAAAGAAGATAGATCAAAGTTTGTCTAGAATTGCTAGAACTAGCAATGAAGGCAACCAAGATATTGAAGATGTTGATGATGAAAAGTATCAATTACTAACTGTGAAGAAATAAGCTTTAAGAAAGAAGAAGGTTGCAAGAGACTTTGGAGTGCAAGAAGGTGAATCTTCATTAAGCAAAAAGAAATACCTTTTGAGAGATAGAAAATAACTTAGTGATTAGTAGATGAATCACATCTTTTTTCAAGTAAATGAAGAACATACAAATATTATATTTTTTGCTAATCCATTGAATTTGTATGATGCAATGAAGTCCATAGATGCTATGAAGTAAGAGAATTCTATAGAAAAAGAGTATAAATCACTCATGGACAATGAAACATGGGAGATGGGTCAACTTCCACCAAATTAATCTTCAATTGATTGGAAGTAGCTATTTAGAACCAAGAAAGATGCAATAGATAATATTATGAGATACAAGACTAGATTGATTGCCAAGACTACTTACAAGTTGTTGGTATTGATTTCAATGAGATCTTGCATATGCAATGAGTATTGTGAGCTAATACATGTCAAAGGTTTAACCAATTCATTAGACAACCATCAAAAAGATTATGAGGTATTCAAAAGGTACTTTGTATTTTAAATTGTGCTTTGGAAGTAATAACATTATTTTGCATGGTTATTATAATACGGATTGGGCTAGATATGAAAATGATAGAAGGTCAATAATAAGATATATTTTTTTTGTTGAAATTGAAGCTATTTCATGGAATTACAAGAAACAACCAAAAAATGCAAGATTAACAATAGAAGCAGAGTATATGGCAGAAAGTTACAGTGCAATGGATGTAATATGGCTCAAACAACTTTTGAAAGATATTGGAGTAGTACAAATAGAAATAACTTCAATGGAATGTGAAAATCAATGATATCTTGTATTTGTAAAGAACTCAAAGCATCATTCAAGGACCAAGTACATTTTCATTCAACATCACTTTATAAAAAATAAAAAATAAAAATAAAAAAAAATTGAAATGGAGGTGATTGATGTAAAGTATTTTGCAACAAAGATATGTTTGCTAATTTACTGAAAAAAGTAATAATAAAGGATGGACATTACTTGTTGACAAAGACATTAGGATTCAAAGTCTTTAACAAATAACAAAATGAGAGTATTAAAGTAAGTAAATAAAATAAGTAACATTGTAGAGAATACTACTTTAGATAAATTATTATTAGTCAAAGAATTGACTCTTGATATAAAAAAAGGCCAAGTAATAAAATAAATGAACAAACAAATGATCTTAAAGATATAAAGAGTATGCTAAAGATATATTTTCATAATAAATAAGATATCAATGGATAGTCTCAATAGAGTATTGAATGGATGTATTTATTAAAGAATAGAAATTATTCATTAGAATAGCAACCACTACATGGAAGTAACCAGTATTGGAAGTAAGAGATATCTTATTCCAAACTCTCTTTATAAACAACCTTATTGATGCTATTTGTTGGTGACTTTAAAGTTATTTTTCTTCAATATATAGTATAATAGAACAAAAGTGGAGCGACATTTTACCTTCTTTATTTAAGCAAAGATGGTTGAATATATGAGACTATGAGTAGGTACAGAAGTAGATTTATTATGGTTAACTTGGCATTATATCATAGACATACATACTTAATCTAGTTATTATCTATAAGATTAGGTAAAAGTAGATAAAAATAGATAAAAATAAATTAATTTCATAATATCTTCTAAGAAATCTTTTTAAAAGCTCTATAAATATGATTGTCACTTTATAAGTGTTTATAGTTGACTTTTAGGTTAGAAACTTGGTCAACAAGCTAATCACGTGTCACATGTATAGATAGGTTGTAGAACAAGCTAAGTATGTGACATACACATAGAAAACTTATCTTATAAGTTAAAACATGTGGCATACAAAGTCAACACTTGTTGGAGGTCCTATAGAATGTCGCTACATAGCTCCTAGGTAGATAATATATATAGAGGCAAGAATGAAGTTTTCTTCACTCTTGTCAATTCTTATCACCCTCTAGTCTAGATTCAAGAGTCTTTAATTTTCTTGACTTTTGGCAATAGCTATTCCAATTTTTTTTAATATATATATTTCCTTATTTCTATTTTATCATACTTCTTTGAAAAAAGCCTTACTTAGTTATATGCTTTCATTGAATTTTGATCTTTGACACATTGTGTTGTGGTAGTTAATGCATGGAAGAGGAGAGTGGAAATAACAATTAATCGGTGTTGTTCCATTTATCTAACAATCCTACATCAATTGGACTTGACTAGGTCCTTATAAATTATTTTTATGCAATACAAAAAGCTCTATTTGTATAAAAAAAATAAAAAAATAAAAAAAAATACACACATACACATACACAAATAAATCAATCAATTAATCATTTAAATAATTATATAAAATTATTTATCAATTTTAATCTATGCCCTTAAATATTCTAAAATTATAGAATTTATTTAGGTGACTTTTCATTCACAAGTTTCAAACTAATAATTATAACTAATTAAACCCAAGCAAAACATCACAATCAAACGGAATGAAAACCGTTGCTATTAACGGCTGAAATGTCATGGCTAATTTTATACATATAGATCAGAAGAATTAGAAGTCAAATGTAATCCACAGCTTCTTCCCAAATAGTAAAAAAAGTGCTATATATTTTCTGGTAAAGTTCAGCTCTTTTATTTTTTATTTTTATTTTATTTTATTTTATTAATACTGTAAGGCACTTAATCTAAACTGAAAATTGAAACAGTCCCCTCTAAATTTATTTTTAAAACCAAACCAACGATATATTCCATGTACTAGTGAAGCGAGGTAATAGGTCTTTTTTCATCCCTCTATCTCCGAATATAGTAATGACCCAGCAGTATTTGGTGCATGAGAACGACTGAGCACAGCAACTAGAAATTTTCATCGCAAGAGTACGAAAAAGCATCGCAACTGAAGTAAATTTTGGCTTCAATTTCTCACGCCATTACAAAATGCAAAACTCACGAGTCCTGTTATGTAGTCCTTTTTGCTAGAGAAACCAGGATGAAGGGGGGAAAAAAAAAAAAAAAAAAAAAAAATGGGTCAGAACAGATGATTGCAAACTCCAAAAGGATTTTGAAGAGCTGATGAATTGTGGCGTGCCAACCTTTGTTTGCCCTCACAACGGGAGGACAAATATACCGAAGCAGGACAGTGTGGCAAAAACTGTGGTTATGACGATAACGATGACGAGCAGGAACGGAGTCAGTAATCCAACGGTAGCAGCAAAACCAACAGTGCTGGTTCGGAAGCCTAGATTCCTCCCCCTGCCACGTCTGGCATGATCTGTCCCACTGCATCGGGTTCCACAGGACCAACCTCCCACTACTATTACTACTAATTCACAGGCACTTGAGTCAAGGACTGAGCTTCTTAGTTTATCGATCCCGAGCTGAACATCGAAAAGCGCCTGTCTTACTGCTCCCCCGCGTCTGCGTCCAATCGCTGGACGTCCTGAGGCGTTGCCTGGAGAGACCCCGAAATACCATCATATGACGACAGGGAGGAGAACAGGGAGGGCCAAAATAAACTCACGATGGGGATGTATAAAATTAATCCGTTTAGCTTAAGCTGCTGCTAAAAAGAAAATGCGAGGATCTGGAACAAGAGAATGGGGCTCCGAAAGGCCCTTGGAGAAGAATGGCATCCCGCGAGGTGAGGGTCATTTAGGACCCTGGTGAGTAATGTCAACGCCTGCATTGGGGTGACCCCGCTGTGACTGTAGATTGGGGCAAATGGTTGTTTCGGAAGTTGCTTGAACACTTTCGATGCTGCTTCGACGATCCATCATCAAGGGCGAACGGAGCGTCGGGCTAATTCGGGACTGGCTCCGCCGGTTGTCGACTGCGCCGTTTCCGTGGATCTTCAATTAGCCAACTCCTGGCTTTTTTCCCCAGGACAGGCTTTAAGGGTGGCGTTTTAAGTAGTCTGTTGCAAGCTTGTGTCTTGCGCTACTAAATGATTTGCAGCTGTTGCAGCATTGCGATTGTCCAGAAAATGGAAGAGAAGATCTATGGGTGCAGAAAGCAAGACGGTGGAATATTCCTAGTAACTGCTCAGACTCCGTTCTTATCAACTGCTGCATACAGAGAGATAAAAAGTAAAAAAATAAAAAAATAGGGGAGGCAGGGGAAGAAGAAACATGAGTGCTGATCAATTGTTTACTCGTATTCCAATACACATGTGTTGCATACTCAAGGATACATTGTGATTGGACTCAGATACACTAGAGTTTGGGCAATGAGGCTACAAGGAATTGCAGGTCGTTAACCTCTTTAACCATTTCCAAAACTCAAAAAGCTGCATCTGAGTATAAAGAAGTAATCCCAATCAAACTTTTGGGATCAAAAGTATCACCTAATCAATATGTTTTTGACTTTAAGCTCGTTTCTTTTTCTGTATCCTTTCGTGTTTAGAGTGTCAGCCTCTGCTCTGACGTATCCATGTCAGAAAACAGCAGCCCTTGGAGTGGTGTGAAGTTAAAAGGAAATGCCAATGGTTTTGTTTTACTTTATTTTTATACTGTGGAATGCCTCACTACATCCCAAGGCATTGCTTAGATCTTTCAAAGAATACGGGCCAAAAAACTGTGGGGAAAGAAAATTAAAGTGTCTTTTATTTATCTTTAGCAAGTAACTAATAAATAACACTAGTTGTGTGAATGTGTTTCATGGATGACTAATTGTACCTTAAGTGGATGAAAGCCATTGCATGTGAGATCCAAAATACCCATCACACCAATTTTCCTGGATCATATCTTTCCATGACACATTTCTGATATTACCCATTGCACCCCTACATGCAATTATATTTGTTGTTTCTTCTTATTGTGGCTCAAACACATTCAACCCAAGCCACATCTCCAAATTACTATATATTTTTTTGGACCTGTGATCTTTTAGCTGCTCTCTTGATAGGTCAGAGCCACAATAATAAAGACTCTGTCCCATGTGGATTTTGCCACTACCCTGGAGTCGGGCCACCAAAAACATGAAGCTGCAAGCAGAGCCACAAACAGGGCTCCAGTAGCCCAAGTCCACACACCCAATGTGCACTTGAGAGCCTAATCTTGGAGGCAGAAATGAAAGTAGTTGTCTAAAGGTGTCCCTAGATCCAATATGTTATAGGTTTTATTATTATTCTTATAAAATTTTCAATAGAACAAGCATTCTATATCTCTCTTCATTTTACTTTTGATGTTAAGCAACTTCCAACATTCATTTTCTGTAGCTTAAATTAGTGATGTATAGGTGTCTCAAATGAAAAACACATGTGCAAAATAGAAGGAGGTCTAAGTTGTCTTTCATATTCTTCTCCCTTTTTTTTTGTTTGTTTTGTTTTGTTTCGTTTTGTTTTGATTTTATTTTTCTTATTACACATACTCACATCATTGTAAAAGATGATGATCACAGCCAACAACATGCTCCAAAAGACAGTATGCCCCAATGATTTCTCCCCCCCTGATTTGGTGAACTTGTTTGAGAACAACAATCAATGTGGAACCCTTGTTTTCAATCAGTATCACACAAGTACAAAATGCCCTCATTGTGAAAATCACCGCAGCTTCCCTAAATGAGACTTTTTCCCGACTGTGTCTTCATATTGTCTTTCACTGGTGTGAATTTTTAAAATTTTGTGGGACTGATATTGAGCTGTCAGTATTCATTCTGTCATGCACCATGGACAATGTTTGTAGTCAGCTAATCACCTCTAGATACTGCACAAGGTAAAACCCTAAAACCTGGATCCTTGTTCACTGAGAGAGAGATAGTGGTGCCATACTATTCCTCTGCCAAAGCCCTCCATACCCTGAAACCCACTGTCAAAAAAGCCCTTCCCCCACACATAAACACTTCCACCCTTCTTCCTTTTCTCTGCTTCATGCCCTATCACTCATTGCAAGCCATGCACCAGAAAACACACACTGAGAAAGTGCTAAAATGGCATCATCTTCAGCAACTTAGTGAAAATAAATAAGTGGGGGCCTTTCTAAATATTATTAATTTTTTGAACTTAAACTGGCCCACAAGCGCAGGCCCCTTCACTCATCCTTTACATTCCTTCACAGAGACCAGATTCACCATTATTTTGTCTTCAAGCTTGTGGATGTAGGGCATGTGTCATGTTGGAGGAAGCTTTAATTTTTTATTCTTTCTTTCTTTCTTTCTTTCTTTCTATGTTGTTGGTGTTGTTGTTGTTGTTGATTTTGATTTTTTTTTTTTTTTTTTTTTTTTTTTCACCCAGTTCAGCCTGGCTTCTACCCCTTATTTGGAGCACTGCCTGGAGCCTTCCTTGTTTGCAAGCTGAGGCAATGGATGGTGGATGGTGACTGGTTGAGCCCAATGCAGAGACCCAATCAAAGTTCCCTTACTATTGAGCAGTCGTAATCCACAAAGAGCTGTATTGGTCAAAGACCAAGCTACATGGAAAATGAAATAATTATATGATGTCATCCAGTTGGAAAATGGGAAAGAGTAGAGGATGGGTTGGTAAGTTAGAATTTGTTTTGTTTTGTTTTGTTTTTGTTTTGTTTTTTTTTTTTGTTTTTGCTGAGATTTCCTTATTTTGATAGGTAGTGAAACGCCTTGAGAATGCAAACAGAATACCTTGTAAGCATGAGCTTCGGAGGGAACAAAAATATGCTTTGAGCTGTCTCAGCAGCTTTTGAAACTTTTGCTCTGCGGATAACCGAAAAGCCCCGACACACATGAGGAGAATTTTCGCTTCATTACCCGAATCATGTGAAGGCTTTTGATAGGAGAATTTGGTTTGCACACTCCTATGAAACCCACTTTCGCCACCAGTAACTGAAGCTTTTGTGTTTTTGGTAGAAGCCAGAAACATTCTGGATGCTTTGGGAATGACGCCGCGAGCGAGATGAAAGGGGAATTAGAACGTCGTTGACCGAGAGGTTGGGGGGAGAAGCTATATTTCATATTTTGATTTTTACTTTCGGCTGTTCATGGCAGCACTCTGGCATATCACTGCTGAAAGCTCTGGCTCTACCAAGGCTCTGCCATTCTGCTCCTCACGGCAACGGTCAGAGCGTTGGGGAAGTAGGACTCGGTGAAGAAATCCGCATATCTCCAATTTGTTCTCGGATAAATCTCTCCATAGTTGCATAATTTGGTTGAGGAAATCATGTGAGATGCAAGTTGCACAACTGAGGTGGAGGCCAGGAGCGGCGCAGAACACAAAACTCGGGTTGCGAAGGCATCAGAATGGTGACCCCCCCCCCCCCCCCAAAGAATGAGGAAAATGTGCAGTCTAACTGACTTCGTTGAAGTTCAATCGGCTCCATCGGAACGGAAGGATTTGGTAACGAGATTCCATGCTAGGATAACATTCATATATATATATATATATATATATATATATTATTCGGTGCTGTACGGATGGAGGAAAATGATTGGGCCACGACCCTCTGATGTGGTGTTTTCTGTGTCGATAGTGTCAGACGAGGGGTGTCTGTGCCCCTTCCCCGCCGGCTGCGAGCTCTCAATAGTTTACAGTTAGGCAGCACCTTCGAGTTTGGTGGATGGAGTATTCTTAGGATGTTGATAACACGGCGTAGATGCATCCACGTAGCCTGCGTATCCTGTTGCTCCGGGTAGAGGCCCAATTAGCAAAACCCCAAGACACTGGTTGGAAATGGTCGGAAGTTTTCGAGTGAATTTAGGGCTCAAGGGTCAGTTTATCGGTGCAAACGAGGTAACTTCAGATTGAAGTGCTGGAAGCGGTGGTGGATTAGCGGGGAAATAATGACCAGTGAAGGTGATATATAAGGCAGGCTGGAGAGATATTTGGGGTGAAGGACGGGAGGATGCGTGGATGGATGAGCCGGTGTTTCGACATGCGGCGGATGTAGTATGGCAGCAATGCATGCGTGGGTATGGACGGAGCAGTAGCGGGACCCACGATGCGCCAGCAGTTGATTTTCGTTTTTCCCCATGTGCTCGATTTGGGCGAGCGCCGTGGTTGGTCCTCTAGTGCCGAAGACGGGGAGAGAATTCATGGTGGTTATTTTTTAAAATTTTATTTGGACGACAATCTCAGAGATTGGAAGAGCAAGCGGATCGTGGGCTTTGTTTAGCCAGCGGGGATGATAGATAAACTCACCAAGTCCGGCACTTCAGACTTAACGAAAAGAGATCACGTTGTGGCAGCTTGCGTCGATACATGCTCCTTAGTGTTCAAAAGATAGTTGCGGAGTGCGAAGTGTATATGTGCGACTGTCTCTCACGAATTCTCGCAGGGACCAGCAGACACTTAAACCTTCGTTCGTCGACCTCTGCAACCGTCCTATCCCTCACCTTCCCCATCCTACATTCAAGTCGTCCTCCCCACGGCTGTTCAGACGCATAGAAAAGGTTGTAGAGCTTTCTCAGTAGAAGAGAGATTGCCGTGGGTGGAGTGTTTGGAGAGCTGTGTCAGAAGGTGTAGTTCAACTGAGAAGGTCGCGCATTCGGCGATTGAAACGTATTCCTCAACTGTTAAACGTGGAGTTGTTGCTGAGGTAGCGGGATTGGTTGGTGTGTGTGTGTGTCTGTGTGAATCACGTGAAGATTCTTGGAATTGACAGGTTTGGGGGGCTAGTGCGCAAGGATCAAGAGTGGCAGCAGCGCAGTTAAGGAAGCAGAAGAAGAAGAAGCAGATTTTATGTGCGTGGTCTGTGAAGGGGCTAAGCACAACAAAGAGATTTGGGTGATAAGAGAAGATTTTTTTTCTTGTGTGTTTCGGGTGTTAGTTGGCGACCATGTATCTACCAATGAATCGTCAGAAAGTGTTGAGAGATTTTGAGGATGACTCGAACGATGAGCTTCAAGCTGGACTGAACGACTCCAGGTCGCCATCAGGGGAAGGCGATTCGCCCGTGGGTACTAGGGGGAATGGTGGCTGCATCCGGGACAAGCTCGTGAAGGTGATCCCATGTCCCCGGTGTCAATCCATGAACACCAA
This sequence comes from Physcomitrium patens, assembly GCF_059467195.1. Lineage (NCBI taxonomy): Eukaryota > Viridiplantae > Streptophyta > Bryopsida > Funariales > Funariaceae > Physcomitrium > Physcomitrium patens. The sequence goes on along the minus strand of NC_143414.1, from coordinate 10,577,940 downwards.
GTTCTGCTACTACAACAACTACAGTGTCAACCAACCTCGGCATTTCTGTCGAAATTGCCAACGGTACTGGACCGTCGGGGGTACGCTGCGAAATGTTCCAGTTGGAGGAGGATCTCGTAAGAAGACTCGGACCCGCAGCCGCACTGATCCTTACCTTCGAAGTGGAACACCGCAAACGAGCCCAATCAGGACTCTCTCAGGCTCAGGAGGAGATTTGCTGAGTGCAAGTGCCTGCATGCAACAGCTCTCGATGCTCCCCCCTAGTGGAGGGATGCTGGGATTTGGCGACCAGTTGTCAGCATTCGGCCCCGCTGGCTTGCAACTTCCATCTTCGCACTTAGCCTTGGAACAAAGCCTGGGGACGTATCCTCCGTTGCAGAAGCCTCTCTCAGGGCTGCAAGAGGTCCCCGACCTTCAATCCCTGTACGAGGTACCTCAAGTTCCTCAGATTCCACAGGTTAGTCCTGCCATGCTGAGCAGTTTCTCTCCAATGATGATGAACAGCGGGTTTTTCCTACCGGAAATGCATGTGCCTAGCCAATCAGATGCGCTTGCTTCAGTGATGGCGAAGGCTTGTATGTGGTCCAACCCAGCACAGCAATTGCCATCCCTCAATGGCATCTCGCAAGCGCAGAGGTCTTGGGAGGAAAGTCAATCTAAGCCTCCGATGAATTCACAGTTGCAAAACCTCAGCGGGTACGAAGAACGGGCGGCTCCAGCCAACCAAATGAACGCTAGCGGGTGGCCGCAAAATTTGAAACCTGGCTTTTGGGAAGCGGCGTTGATGCAAAGCCATCCAGTGATGAACGATAGGCTTGTACCCCACACATCATGGGATGAAAACCAGTGCTCGACACATACGAACCTTTCCCCGAATGCGAGTAGCACCACAGACGAGGAGTGGTGCCCGCCAAGGAATTGCTTCTCTCATGGGTACGAGGATGCGTCACAATCCTGGGTAGGCCTGCAAGCCTCCGATATCTTGAGATACCAATGAGTTGTACCTCTCGCTAAGATTATTTAATATTTTTTCTTCTTTCACTGATCATCAACACTTTTGCCACAACCGCGCGTCTTCTGACTGCGGCCCTAACTCCGCAGTGTAGCCCGACAGCTACACGTTTGTAAAGTATACCCTGTGAATACACCCTAAGGTTTGAGATTTAAGATTGTGATTCTACGCCGGGTTAGGGCTTCAGCAGCACCTGAAAAACTGTGCATATTAGTGAGCTTGAACGCCTCACAACATGTGGGAGGTTGTTCGGTGTCTTAAGACTTGCGGGGAATGAACCCCGCTTACTTTTGGCTTTGTGCCACGGCATAGGTAGAAAAACTAGAGCAGGAGAGTTTCAAACGCCGTGGCGGTCCGATCAACGCTTTTCTTTTTTGGACCAGAAGGTTTAGAATGTAAGTTTTCAATTTTTTTTTTGTCCTATCTACATGCGTACAGTAGATCACCGCCATTTTAGACTAGACTAAGTCAGGTGCCGCGGCTTTGACGTCGCTTGAGATTTTAGTTTTTCTCTACTCCTATGTAATGAATGCTGAGGCTCAACCCCTCTGTTTCCAGCGACAAACCAGTCTCTGTACCAGAATTGTTTTTGCACCCAATTTCAGTTTTTGCTGGATTTTTTCTTTGCAAAGAGAGGTTGGTGTACTTCATGTCCAGTGTTTCTTGCAGGTCATGGCAAATGTATATCATTCATGATGCTCAGTAAGCTTTATATGAGGTCCAGACGAATTGGCCGTGTCTTATTCTGAATCATGGCGCTTTAGCCTACAGCGTGGAACCTGAGTCATGGGAGCTCCAGTCTTTGCGAGAGAGTACTACACGCAGTTGTGGTGCTCGGTCGCCTGATGTCATCGAAGACGGCTTGACTATGGTTCTTTGCAGTTTTAACTTTTTTTCTTCTGTCGGCCGTTTTTGATGATCAACCCTTGGTGGGAGTTTTCTAGATCTTTGGGTGATCTTCATTACAGCTAGGTGATGACTCCCATGTCCACAGCGACGATAGTCCTGTGGGTTATCTTTTAAGAGCACAGTCCGATAAACTAATTTATTTTTTCTTTCTTGTTCAAAGAGATGTTTTCATGCTAAATTGTGTTTCTCTTTCTGTGCGAGGAAGTCTAGATATTGAGCTTCAAGTATGGACCATTATGGAATGACAACAGCATACTTCCGAGGCATCCGAGCCAGAAGCAAGGTATCTGCAATTAATTAAATGGTGTTGGGACTCAATGATGTTTGCGGGATTCTCAACATTCCCTCTCTGCTTGCAATGTACACCCTACTCTGAATTTAGAAGCGTTGGAGTTCTAACCTTCTTGGCCAACCCTTCGTCTGAATCGGCGGTTCTGAATACTGGTCTTTGATGAAGGCGATGTATCACATAGCTGATGATTTAAGTTGTAAATGGCACTTGGTTGAGAAATTTGGTGTTTTAGAATCTAGCTCTTTAATATTGATCAGCTTTCCGCCATGAAGAAAGAGACCAAACTACTGGAAGTTCTCATAATTCTGGAGGTCAGAAATGAGTTTCAGCAGAGTTGGATTCCAAAAACTGAAAAGCCTACACTCCGACTCTCTATTGGTGTTATGCTGGCTCGATCTGTTACTTAGGAAGCTGTATCAAATAGATTAAGTGTTTACGGAAAATCTTGTTACTGTTCAGCCAGTTTCTAGCAGCATTCGATTATGTTATGGATCTGCATCCTGCACCGGAAGTGTTCTGGCGGACAGTTGTGATTCGTGTACGGACAGGTTTGGGTTCCATTTCTCATTTTATCTTGTTTTTTAGAACTTAGCAGCAGGTTTCTACTGTCAGTAAAGACAGCCTCATAGCTAGTCCTTGCCCCTCGACAAATTTGTTGAAGATCTTCGCTTAACCCTTGTCGCCAGAAACAAACGCTGCGTGAAAAAAGCAAACAATGAACTCAGTTTTCAAAACTAATGGTCGACTCCCATGCGATGATTTTTGATTTTGGTTGAGGGCCAGCATATCTGGAAAATTATAATTTTCCTTGCAAGGCATAGTTTCAGGAGAACGTGTCTAAGTTTTTCTAAACTTGATGAGTATAACATAAGTAGAGACCATTTTCATGCAGATCGACAGAGCGATTGAATTATTTTGTGGAATCGTGGGTGCAGAGTCCGAATTTGCCTGTGCTGCAGCCGTTTCAGAAAGCTTTGGAAACCTCCATAAGCTGATGCCAATGAGCTTTTCAAAAACATTTGTGCACCTTGACATGGAGACTGCTACATAGCATGGCTCATGATGGAAAGTATTATAAGGTCATGACGTTGCAAGTTCTGCGCTAAATCTCTATGGCTGTGAGTGACCTGTATTAGAGTTTCATAGCAATCCTGTTCAACATGATGTTTGCGTTGTGTTCAGGAATCCTTTAGTTTGAATTTCATTCATTCTGTTGTTTCAATAGTGACATATATTCCATGCATCCACAGCATTTAGCAAGATGCGCATGATCACAAAGTCATCCCCCCTGCTGACTCTGATTCTTGTTTGTTTCTCTTGTTAAATGTTCTGTTTGAGTTCTGTTTGAGCTAAGGGTTGCATGCAATCGAAAGAGAAGTATACACCCACATATTTTCTTCAAAAACCCAATTATGACAAGCAAGATTTTTGAGATTCTGGTGATGAAATTGGCACAAAACAATCCACGAAATAAAGTCAGAAAGCCAAGTCAAAAATTGAACAAGTGGCAAGGACCTTTGCATCGCCACTTGTAGCACTTGCATGAGTTCGATTGCATGCGACCCTTAGCTCAAACCTTAACTCTTGTTGTGACAGACCACTTCTGCTGCATGATGCTCCGTGGCGACAACGCTCAAGCATCTCTGTTTAAAAATCAGCTCCAAATCCTCGGAGATAGAAATCAAGTCTCGATCAGAGTTTTTCATAGCACATTAGAGCATAGTCTTGCGGTTCAATTTTTTGCTTCAAGAATTATTGTGAGTGCGTTCAGATTGTTGACAGTTTGGTAACGCTGATGTTTGGGTTTTGTGATGGTCGTGTGGGATGAGGGTCGGCATTGTGGTGATTGTGGTTAATTTATGTTGGTGTTGATGATCGCAGATTTGAGCCAGACAAGATGAGTCGGATGGTTGAAGACCCGTCGCCGAACATCCCTGCCCAGACCCAGAAGCACCACCCAGGAGTAGAGGCGGAGATTCAAGGACCTAAACCTCAGTACTACTCGGACAAATATGTTCCCGCAGGTCCGTGTTGGATTCTGCTCAGATACTTCCACTGAATTCATCTTTATTCCTGGGGATCCTCAATAACACTGGGCGATTGAGTGCACAAAGAATGTCATTGCGATCTATTAGGATGCATAGGAATGTCTTCAGTTTGTTTCGGGCTCACCTCTTTCTTGTCCTACCTCTTGTAGATAAAGAGCTGGAACTTATGAAAACTTTGGTGATTGTCGTGTTAAATTGTTCACATCCTACCATATTAATTCTCTGTACACATCCTATCCAAATTTTATTATTTCGATGAGCTCCTCATTGTGTACTGAGATTGGAAAGGAAGGGAGTTCCAAATGCTCTTACCACGTCCTAATGGAAAGTGTACCTGAACATGGAAAGATGGGTGTTCAAATCCACGATGATGCCTCTTGCTGTGGGATTGATTTGTAGCAGCATTCTTAAAAGAACGCGTTAGTTTCAATGGATTTAAAACTTCCGATTCACTTACCTGTTTTTAAAATCGCTTTCAGGAAAGTTGGAAGGCAAAGTGGCAATCGTCACAGGTGGAGACTCGGGAATCGGCCGGTCTGTAAGCGTCCTGTTCGCTGCCGAGGGAGCAGAGGCGGTCGTGATTGTGTATAAGGCTCCTGAAGAGGATATCGACGGCGAGCACACTGTGAAAGATATCGAGAGGGTTTCGCTCGGGAAGTGCAAAGCCAGAGTCATTAGGACAGATTTGGGACATGATGATAACTGCAAGCTAACGATCGACGCGGTAGTGAAGGAGTTCGGCCGCATCGATGTGCTCGTCAATAATGCCTCCGAGCAGTTTTACAAGGAGAGCATTGAGGAGATCGAACCCGAGCAGCTAGAGCGCACCTTCCGAAGCAACATCTTCTCGATGTTTTACATGACCCGTCATGCCGTCAAGCATATGAAGGTAATAGCTTCTTCAAAATCCAACTCTCCACAACCTCGGAACTCCCAAGTATCATCTTCCAAAATGCACTGAAGCTCTCTACATCTCCACTACGGTATCTGATGCTTCTCGATGATCGATCCCATCTGCAGGAGGGAGCCTGCATCATCAACACGACCTCAATCACAGCCTACCAAGGCGCTCCGATGCTCCTCGACTACTCCGCGACAAAGGGCGCGATACTGGCATTCACAAGAGGACTCGCTCTGCAACTCGTCAAGAGGGGGATTCGCGTCAATGGAGTAGCGCCAGGCCCGATCTGGACCCCCTTCATCCCCGCTTCCTTCCCCGCTGAGCAGACCGAAGGCGCCAAGTGGGGCACCAGCACAGTGCCCATGGCACGCGCTGGCCAGCCCTTCGAATGCGGCACTGCGTATGTCTTCCTGGCATCTGAGGATTCCTCCTATTACACAGGCCAAGTGCTCCACCCTAACGGCGGCGCCGTCGTCAATGCTTGAGGCACGCACAGTGCTCATCGTCACTGGAACCTTCATTGCCAGCGAATGGTGGATGCCGACACTTTGCGACCTGCCGAGGCTGTCAGTCCGATGGGCTTGAATTGCGACATTGTATCGCTGATTCATCCAGCCTGATTCCTGTGTAAATAGCAGTGTGGATGTTGCTTGCATTTCAGAATGCTCAACTCCTGCGCTACGTTTGTGTAAAACATGTAAGAGAACTCGCGTCTTTCGGGGACTGCGAGCCTGCCGGTAGAAGAAAGGGTAGCGATAGCATTCCGGCGCGTCCTGTGAATGAAGGCTGCTTCTTTGCTGTGGTGATGTGAAGGTGAAATACTTTGCAACAATGAATGCCGGAGAACTGGTAGCCTAATGACATATGACAGAGTACCCACGAAGATTTGAAGCTTCAAGCTGACCTTGTCGTGATGAGAATATTTGATCAAATGCTTGATGACGTATAACATTGGTCACTGGTCACTTTTTTGTATGATATCTTGTGTTTTTTGAAGCAGTTCTAGAGCATTTTTTGAGGTTGAATTCTCCAACACTTTCCTTGATATGCATTCAATGTAATTTAACAACATGCAACTGACTTGACCATTGAAGCACTGTAACTCTCAAGAATCACCACAGATGCTTTTGCTACAGCCAAGTTGAATGTTGCACCCACAGCTGCTCTCGCAAATTCTATGTTGCCGCACAATCGCTCAGTAAAAATGCCATGGATACGTTTGCGATGCTTTTGCCACACTGCCTGCGACAAAATTGCTACAACTTGCAAGAAAAATAACTCCATTCCTGTCATAGCTCTTACCACGAGGACTCTCATCCTCATTTTCCTTCAACCGCTATTTGTGTATTCTGTCTAACTCCTAATTTAAGCACAGTTCCGATAAACTTGCCTTTCTCCTTCCTTCGATTTTCTCTGATTTCTACTCATATTTCATGCATTCTCCTAACTCTGGAAGTTCTTGTGTGGACATGTAGATCTCAATTCTCACCATCTTTAGTTTACAAAACAATGCATTCAGCTCGTACTGGCAACATCATCAAAGGAATTCAATCAAATTTCTATTCCACCGAAAATGTACAACCGCCTTAAATCAACCCAAGATCCAATCCAATGGCTTAATCCACCTACATTGTCATTCCATAAAACCAAAATAAAAAATGAAAAATATATAGGAATCAAGGTTTCACCACCGTGCTCATTAGAATGAATGTTTGTCATTCAAATTAAAACTTGTACTAAGGCAAACTGCAGTGCAACTTAAAATCTTACAATGGATTTCAAATTAAGTTGAAATCAGGGCATATCAAGCATTCAATCATGTTCAACAAACTCTACCAATTCTTGGTTAAAATTGGGAGAAGTTAGAATGTACTTTAATCAAATTGATTATGTTTTAGGAAGCTAAGCACATAAGTTTGAAAAAAATAAACTCAAAGTGAAAAAAAAGTATAAGTATATATATATATATATATATATATATTGCAATAACTAAAAAATTATTTGCATAGACCAATAACTTGGCACAATGAATCTTAACTAAATCAAATGAATTTTTGTATCTAAAATCATTTATTTAATAATAGATTTAGATAGATGATATTTTCAAATTAACATAATATCTCTTTGTAGATCAAAATCTATTGCAAGTGAAAAAAAAATTAAACTTTTTCTTAATAATATTTATTGCTATTATGGATTGCCATAAGATATTATATTAGATAGATGAATCTAATTTGTATTGAGGTTTTGAAGAATTCTTTTTAAGATTTTGAAGGTGGATATAAAATTAACTTTAGCTTTTTATTTTTAAATTGATAGACAAACAAAACAAATAAATCGAGTTTTGGAATAATATTTGAGATATATTATTAACTACCATCAAGATGATTAGATAATTATTTTGCCATTGACATGGTTTTATTTATAACAACATAATATATTTTTCTATTTAACATACATTTTTTTTACTAATTATGGCTATCATCTATAATTTGATACTTTTGACTTCTCAAAAATTGATAATCTTGCAACAAAAGATTTGAAAAATTATTTATTAAAGCTACGTGTAATAACAAAGGTACAATTAAAAGAAGCTCAAGAATAATAAAAGATTAGTATAGATGCCTATTGTAAGAAACAACCTCAATCTTATATTGGCAAAAAGGTATGATTACTTCATTGTAATATTAAGGCTAGTCGCCCTTGTGATAAGTTGGATTATGGTAGATGTGAACCATTTCTTATTTATGAACAAATCAGTTAAGTCGCTTATCAATTACATCTACCAAAGTCTATGTATAACAGGGTATAGATAAGATAATTATATAGATATTTAGAACCATGGAAGTTTCTAGAATTGACATTAGATTAGTAGACTAGATAGGATCCATCATAGAACATTCAAGAAAGGATTTAGGGTGGTTATTTAAGTAGGGCCTATTATACAACCTTCTAGAAGAAAGCTTAGGACAATTATCTAGGTAGAACCTATCATAGAACCTTTTAAAAAAAGAGTTTAAGGTGGTTATTTAGATAGGGCCTACTACCTAAGAATATTCTAGAAAGTCTAGGGTGATAGGACAAGGTATAAATACGACTGGCTAAGGCCTTTTGGGGCATCTGGTTAAATATGGCTTCGGATCCTTTCTCTTACGACAGTTTGGTTTTGCATCTTTCTTTTCAAATCTATTCTGTTATGTTTCTGTTTGCTCAGTTTTGTCTTTCATGTCCTATTCTATTTAGTTTTGTTCAATTATATTCTCGTCTATTTTGTCCTATTTTGTAAAGAGGCCTTATGTTGTTGTGGATTGGAAGGATCTTAGATTTTTGAGATAGTCTAGTCATATTTCATTAGTATCAGATCAAGTTTTAAAGTGTTTATTTTTGGTAGTATGCTAATAGTCACCATTTAGTCTAAGGTTAGTTCTTGTAGTTATATTAGGTACTATGTTGAGGCTATTACAAGCTACTCTTAAAAAATCAATCGGGAGGTGAGAAGACATTACAATAGTGGAGTCTGGCGTAGAAATTATAGTATGGAAGATATGGTAGAGCAATCCCAGATGGAGGCTCAAATACAACGCCTCTTAGGCCAAATAGGTACTTTGCAAAGGCAAATAGAAGCCTCGAGGACAAAAAAGTCGACATCTACTAGGTTGAAATTGAATAAGCCTAGTACATACTTTGAAACTTTAAAACAAGAAGATGTATGTGAATGGCTCTTCAATATGCAACAATACTTCAAACTATCTGGGGCAAATACTACTAAAGAAATTATGTATGTAGCCAATTATTTGAAAGATGCGGCAGCCATTTGGTGGCGACATCAAGTTCAAAGTTATGGAGCTCAAGGTGGATTTTGTGACTGGGATGAATTTGAGATCGAGTTTAGGAATCAATTTTGGCCCATCAATGTGAAAAAGATAGCACGCGATCACTTGGTAAATCTTACATAAGCTAGATTGGTGTAAGATTATGTCTCTCAATTCAAGTTCTTTTATCTCCAAATTAACAATGTTTCAAAGGCAAAGATGATGGATCAATTCCTATGAGATTTGAAACTTGGAGTCTAGGAAGAGGTGGAGCTAAGGGATCCACAAACATTCAAAGAGGTAATTTGGATTGTAGAGAAGGTCAATGCTAGAGATTTCAAAAATTGTAGAATACAACCTATAGTGCAAAGTCCTATGCCGCTGTCGTATTACGTGCTTTCCTACTTGAGAACGCGCCGGGTGTCTGGCTGTAGAAGGTAGTATAGAGATTCGCCAATAGTCAAGCAGTCTATCAATTTTTGACTGTTGGAATATAAACGATTGCAAGAATACACCGTAAATCTATATGGATGTCCTTCAACTGCTTGTCAAAGTCCTTTTTGTCCCAGCCGATAGGTCTCTAGACGTTACAGAGAACCCCGAACAACCCAATCTGCTAATCTTCGATACCGCTTTGTACTTACGATCTTGTATCCACTGAATGTCTTGTTAGATTAATCTAATAAATTTCATGTACTCCGCATACTCAATCCTATAGACACCCTTTTAATTCTTCAATCACAGACGTAACTCGATTTCACAAAACAGTCAAGAGTAATCAAACCCACTTCATTAAAAATCCCGATTCACCATTACAACACTGACTTCAGCAACGATTGCCTCAGTCTTCCCAAAACCCTATGAAAAAAAAACCCAATTCTCTGTCTTCTTTCTCCGCCCGAAGCATGAAGCTCCTCTCCCCGATCTTCAAAAAAAAACCTCTAATGAAACCGAACTAGTAACCTTGAAAAAAAGCTTGAAGCTAGCTCTTCGATCCAGAGCTTGTAGATTGCCGCTCTGTAGAAAATTATATTTCAATTAAAATTGGCGATCGATTTGGAATTATAATCAAAGAAATCAAAGGAGGAATTGTATACCTAGTAGATGATTGAGAGATCGTATTGAGTGAGATGTCTGAAGAAGAAACCTTGAGATTGATGGACACCTATGTCTTAAGAGAGAGATTCAAGGTAACAAAAGCTAAAGTATGATGTTATCCTTAGTACGCCATGGCTGGAGATAGAAAATAAGCAAGTTGATTAGGTAGCAATGATAATCTCTTTTAAAGATGGAGGACTCAAGGTGAATCTTTGCACCTCTACATCAAGTGCATATGAAAGATAATCTGCAATAAAAGACTTACTTATAGGGACGATTTTTATGAAGAAGAAACTATAACATGAGTAACCAGTATATATGGTGGTTCCAAATCTTATGTCAATGGTGGGAAAGGCAGCTAAAGGGGTAGAATGGGCGGAGCAATTCATACAAAAATATCAAGATGTTCTTCCAATCAATCTATCTAGTGACGTATCTCTTGATTGAGGTGCCCTCTTTCAAATAGAACTATTACATGGAGCCAAATCAACAAGTTGAAAAATTTATTACCTAGGACCAAAGGAATTTGAAGAGCTACGAAAGATATTGGACAAACTTTTGGAAAAAGACCTCATTTGAGAAAGCACATTACCATGGAGAGCACCTATATTCTTTACACCTAAAAAAGATGGTGGACTTTGCCTTTGTATTAACTATCGAGGTCTCAATAAGCAAACTGTTAAAAATATATATCCACTTTAACACATGGATAATCTTCTTAACCAATTTTGAGGTACGACCATCTTTAATAAATTGAATCTTCAGAGTAGATATTGGCAAACACCTATTGTAAGAGAGGATGTAAAAAAGTTAATATTTTATATGCACTATAGACATTTTGAATGAATAGTTTTACACTTTGGTCTCACCAATGTTCCAACTTCTTTTATAGGTTACATGAATAGATTATTTTGAGACCTTTTAGACAAGTATGTAGTTGTCTTCATTGATGATATCCTCATGTATAGTAAAATCCGTAAAAAGCATGAGCAACATTTATGAGAGGTATTGTGTCAACTGCAAGATAGATGCTTTTATTGCAAGTAATAAAAATGTAAACTTAAGAAGTCAGTAGTCACATTTTTTGAGCATATGGTGTCCTCTAAAGGTATGTATATGGAGGAAGATAAGATAAAAGTATTAGAGGATTGGCCAATTCCTAACGATGCTTTTAAAGTTTACTCATTTTTAGGCCTTGCTGGATACTATCATTGTTTTATTCAATGATTTGCTCACATTGTTGCCTCATTGACAACCTTGTTGGAGAAGGATGCTCCATTTGAATGGAAACTAGAGCAGCAAAATACCTTTGATAAGTTGAAAGAGGCACTCATTATTGTTCTAATATTGCAACTATATGATCTTAATCTCCCTTGTATGCTTGACATTGATCCTTCCAACTTTGCTATTAGAGTGGTCTTTCAATAAGACTTTGATAGGGGCCTTCAATTTGTGGCATATGAATCATACAAGCTTAGAAGGGCAAAGCGCAATTACTTTGCACGTGATTGGAAGCAATTAGCGATTGTATACACCACAAAGGTGTGGCAACACTATCTATTGGAAAAGCCAGTAGTTTTTTTGGACTCACCATCAATCCTTGCTATGTGATTTGCATCCGGTGTCGTGTTGTAACACGAGTATACAGTGAAAATAAAAAGAAAGGGGAATTTTATTAATATTCAGTTACCTCGAATATTGGGAGCATCGACCAACTCCAGTACAAATACTGAGTGGTCAGGTTCAGTGACTCCGTTACAGTCAGCCGGGGCATACTGGAATGCCCCTTTCGATTCCAATAACGGGAGTCAGCAGGAAGAGAAGGACCAATTTGACCTAGTTACGGGAAATCCAGGTCTTACTACGGATCTTAGCCAATCTGACGCGAGGACCAATTTGACCCAATTACGGGAACATCCAGGTTACTATGGGCATCTTTCCCAATATAGGACCTGAATTGGTCGGGCGACTCAATGTGGTCCCGATTACGGGGTTCGATTCTGTTTCAGGCTGTCCTGTTCTCTGTGCCGTCTCAGGGAACGTTGTTTTCGGTAAATGGATTTCTTAAAGGTAAAAACGGAGGAGAAAGCTTGGCGGCGAGAGCCAATTTCGAATCCAAGTTGAGGTGAGAGCCAATTTCGGATCCAAGCTTGAGGTGGGAGCCAATTCTGGATCTAAGACGGAAGATTGAAGAAATTCAGAGGATAAGGTTAGGTGGGATATAGTTTTGGCAATCGCTGCTGAAGTCAGTGTTGTAATGGTGAATCGGGATTTTTAAATGAAGTGGGTTTGAATACTCTTGACTGTTTTGTGAAATCGAGTTACGTCTGTGATTGAAGGATTAAAAGGGTGTCTATAGGATTGAGTATGCGGAATGAATGAAATTTATTGGGTTAATCTAACAAGACAGTCAGTGGATACAAGATCGTAAGTACAAAGCAGTATTGAAGGTTAACAGTTTGGGTTGTACGGGGTTCTCTGTAACGTCTAGAGACCTACCGGCTGGGGCAAAAAGGACTTCGACAAGCAGTCGAAGAGCACCCGTATAGATTTACGGTACATTGTTGCAGTCGTTTATATTCCAGCAGTCAAAAACTGATAGACTGCTTGACTATCGGCGAATCTCCATACTACCTTCTACAGCCAGACGCCTGGCGCATTCTCGAGCAGGAAAGCACGTAATACGACATAAGTGGTGAACCCGACGTGAAAGCTTGAGGTAGAAGGTATTGGATTTCGGTTGATTTTATCTTTATTTTTTATGGAAAACGAAAATAAAAATTTTGAAGGATTTTTAGGAGAAGTTTCTGGTGGAGAGTCTTCTAAAGGACAAGGTATGCACATGGATCCGTCTATTGCTAGTTTGTTTCAAGCCTTCTCATTGTCAATGCAGCAACAGCAAAGCAATGATCGAAAGGAAGCTTTGGCAACCAAAGCATTACAAGCAGTGGTCAATAAAATTGATCAATTTGATGGGAGGAATATTTCAAGGTATTTAAGATGTTATGTTCGTGAAATGGAATTAAATCGGGTTTCTGAGAAGAAAATGGTTGCACTATTTGGACTTGCCACGATACCGGAGATAAGGGACCACATTACATCGATTACGGATCGTTGTGGGAATTCATGGGAGGATTTTTCACATGCATTGAAAGATGAATATTTCTTGGAAGATGCTGATCGCGTTACTAAGAAGCTGTTTCTGGGATGGATTGAACGGCCCAATAAGAATTTGCAAGCAACAGAGCTACTAAGGGAATTTGAGAGGCAGTACTCTCAATTATCGAAGGTAGAAAAATTGACATTGGAGCCGAACAAAGTTGATCTATTTCTTCAAGCTTCTAATAGAGAATTGCAAGAGAAATTAGAACCCCTTCTTGAAGACAAAGAAGAAGATGAAGGATTGACAACGAAGTGGAAGAACGTTGAAGATGCGGTGGGGTTGCTTACAAAAAAAGAAAGGAAGAAGGATAGGAGTAATATTCCGAAAACAGTACAAGCACCCAAAGCTCCAGTACGTACAACACCACCGACAATGCCTACAGTTCAACCTTCGACATCCTTGTCAAAGAAAGCAGATATGGGTATGGAAGAAATTATACGAGGAATGCGAGATCTTCAAATCAAATTGGCAAGACTTGAAGAGAATACTTCTATAAACAATTCGAAGAATGTTTCAAAACAAGGATATGTACAAAGATGCATTTGGTGTGATGATGCTTCACACACTAGAAAAGATTGCAATGAATTTAATAATATGATACGGCAGGGAATTATTTGCTGGAAAGATGGGAAGATAGCATTGAAAGATAGGGAGGATCTTCTTCAAACCAATTTTGGCAAGGGAGGAATGAGAGCATTGGTTCAAGATTACTTAAAAGGGCATGAAACAGTAGCACGAGAAAGTGCAAGTTATGGTACTAGAGTAGATGATGAAATTGGTGGAAGTACGAAAACTAGTGAGTTTTGGGCTTCTGCCGTTTCTACAATGCAAGAAGGGAAATTACCTCGAGAAGCGTTATTGAGAACTGCAGCTACAATACGAGGAAGAACAGGTTGGGAGGATCCCGTTGAGTCTCTTTCAGTTCATGCATATATTGCTAAGAGCCAACATGAAGCTTTGATGGAAGAAAAAAGACGAGGAAATTTTGATGATACTAGAGAAGGAAATTCTTTTAAGAGGCAAACTCGAGGAGACAAGGCTCGGGAGGCAGCTTCACAAGAATTGCCTGTAAAGGATACCTCAGCATCATTGGGAGAAAAAACAACGGAGACAAAAGATAAGGGCAAATCAATTGCTTATAAGCTACTTTCTGACATTGAAGCGGCAACAAATTTGAAAGGGGTGTTGGAAGAACGTATATTAAACGCTAAGGTGGAATTCACATTGAAAGAAGTCTTGGGAATTGCAAAGAAGGAGTTTCATGATGTTATCATTGACAGCATTAAGCGAAAGAGGCAATTAATGAGCGAAACTGGAATGAGTCATGCTATTGATGCAAGAATATGTAGAGATGAAGAAGAGGTTGATATTGGTTACAAGCAACCAACAAATGAAAAGAATGGGTATAATCAGCGAGTACGTTTCGAAGATTCTAGTGACAAGGAAATAGAAACTTTGAGCCATTATACTCGAAAGCATTGGGCAAGGGCAACTACTAAGGTATTGGTGAAGGTAGGAGATATAGAAGAACCAATAGTTGCTTTGGTGGACCATGGTTTTGAAATAAATCTCATGTCTAAAGATCTTTATAAGAAGCAAAAATGGCCAATTGATATGGAACATGGATGGGCAATACGAGCAGCTAATAACACACGAGGCGAATTATATGGAGCTTGTCCAGATGTCAAAATTCGGATTGGAGATGTTGCTACGGAGCAACATTTCTTCGTTCAAGATACAACGTCTTATCCGTTGATTTTAGGACAACCTTATATCACGGCAACACGGATGGAAACAAAGGTACTTGACGATGGTTCTGCTTATGCAAGGGTACGGAGCGAAGATGGGAGGAAAGCTGTACAATTTCTAACAGTACCTCCTAACCATGAACGGAATCGAGATAGGTTGAGGGAGAAACCATTGCCAAAGATTGTTGAAGGATTTAAGGATTTTGGGGAGGTACCACTGTAAAGCGAGATTATGGAGGTACAAAAGAGGAGGTACTCTCGCGAGATGAAGGTGCCTTTGATGCGAGTTTTATTGGTATATTGGAGAATGGAAATATTATGTATAAGAAAGTTGAAGATTTTAAAAGAAAAGAAAGAAAAAGATTATATGATATTGAAGGACAGTTACGCAAGATAGGTACATTGCAAGATGATGAGAGGATTTTGGGTGTTTATGAAGAAAATGGGCTGGAAGATTCATTGGAATTGATTACATCTATTGGGTTAGGGAATAATGATAAGATTGTTGAGATTCATTCGAGAGAGGTTTATACCATGCTTGAATCTTTTCAAGCACCAGAAGTCACAGTAGAGACGAGATATAAAACGGCAGATAAGAAGGTAAAGCCTGTTGCCGGACCATTACCAGAGGATTCTAAAGAACAAATGGGAGAAGCATCAAAAGAAGCAAGTTTAAGAGATCCAATGAGTATTGGACATCAGTTTACTGAAGAGACTTTTGAAGAATTGAAGATTGGTTCTGATGGTTCTTTATTGCCGGAGGAAATTACTTGCTTCAAAAAGATGTTGGCTGAACAAGGTAGATCGTTTGCCTTCGAATCTCATGAAATTGGGTGTGTGGATCCAAATATTATAACACCTACGGTTATCTTCACTGTACCGCATGTACCTTGGAATCTAAGACCGATTCCAATACAGAGGGCACATTTACCTAAATTGGTCGAACTATTGAAAGAAAAGATAAAGATGAAAATATTAGAACCTTCATTTGCGCCGTATTCTAGTCGATGGTTTATGGTACCTAAGACGAATAGGTCACTGCGGTTTATTCAAGATATGCAGCCGGTGAATGCTGTAACTGTCAGGAATGCAGGAATTGGACCTATTGTGGATGAATTTGCTGAGGCGTTTGCTGGAAGGGCGATCTATTCAATGGGTGATTTGTATTCAGGTTATGATCAATTTCAACTTGCCGAAGGAAGTAGAGATATGACAACGATGAGGACACCGCTTGGATTGGTTAGAATGTGCACTCTTCCTCAAGGCGCGACCAACTCAGTTGCGCATATGATGAATGGGATGAATAAGGTATTGAGAGATTTTATCCCGGAAAAGACTATGCCTTTTCTGGATGATGTTCCTATAAAAGGGTGCAAAGAAGGAGACAAGGATGAAACTTTAGATACGAGGGGGTGTCGCAGATATGTTGTTGATCATATACAAGATTGTGAAAAGATTTTAACTCGGCTTGGAGAAGTTCATCTTACATTATCGGGTATGAAGTCCGTATTTGGAGTGCGAGAGGTTATAATTGTTGGACATTTATGCGGATCTTACGGAAGAAAACCAGATCCGACTAAAGTTGATGCAATTGGAAGGATGAAAGAGGATTGTGGTTCTTTAACAGAGGTTCGCAGGTTTTTAGGTGCATGTGTATTTTATCGAATCTAGATCCCTCATTTTGCTCACATAGCGGATCCATTATATGAACTGTTATGCAAGGGTTACCGATTTGAATGGGAAGAAAGGTATATTCAGGTAATGCAAAGATTGAAGAAATTATTGATGTCACCTCCAATATTGAGGAAGGTTGATTATAAGTGCAATAGACCAGTGATTCTTACTGTAGACGCTAGTCCAATTACCGTTGGATGGACTGTGGGTCAAGATGATTCGAATGGGAGTAGATTTGCAGTTCGATTTGGGGCTAAAGTTTTAAATATTCGTCAGCGTGCATATTTGCAAGTCAAAAGAGAACTTTGGGGAGTCGTTTCAGCTATGAAAGCTGAAAAGGACTATTTGATTGGGGCAGTAGTAGTAATTGAAACAGATTGCTTGCCATTGCTTGGAATGATTATTAACTGTTCAACGCCAAATATTCCAATGTTGAGATGGATTGCTTATATTAAGTCATTAAATCCAGAATTTAAGCATATCACTGGAAAAGACAATTTAGTAGCAGACATGCTATCTCGAGCAAGATACGAGAGGGAGGACGAAATGGTTGAAGACATTGATGATGTCGGATTGAAATTTTATTCAATATCAAATCTCAACAGAGAAGACAAGCTATTTCTTGAAGAAGCTTATGAAGGAGAATTATTGGATATTGGTCATTATTTGAATACCTTGTCTAAGCAGGGGAATTGGTCTACAGAAAAATTCAAACAAATAAGAAAAAAAGCATATGGATTTTTACTTCGAGATGGATTCTTATGGAAGAGACCGAAGAAAGGAATTGGGATGCCACAACGAGTGATAGGCAAAAGGGAAGAAAAACTAAAATTATTAAAGGAGTTTCATGATAGTTTATGGACATGGCATAGAGGAATCTGGGCTACTTTTGCTAAACTCAAGGAACGATATTGGTGGAAAAATATGTATCGAGATGTGCTCTCATTTGTAGAGTCATGTGAAATCTGTCAATCGTATTCTAATATCCGACATCGAGATGGTCTTCATCCTACGTATCCTCTGGCTATTCATTTTAAATGGGTTGTTGATTTGGTTATTATGTCAGTTGGATTATGGCAGATGAGATATTTGGTTTTAGCTCGTGAAGATTTATCAAATCAAGTAGAAGGAAGAGCATTGAGGACAAAATCTACAGAGGGGATTTGTAGGTTTTTGCTTGAAGATGTCATTTGCCGTTACGGGTGCGTAGGAAAAATCACTGCAGATCGTGGAGAATTAAATGCACAAGAAGCTCGTAAGTTCTTTGAAAAATGTGGAGTTAAACTATCACTGACTACTCCTTATAATCCGGAAAGGAATGCGAAAAGCGAACGCGGTCACCCGCCGATTGTGAAAGCATTGGTTAAAGCTTATAATGGGAAGGTTAAAGAGTGGCCACGGCTTTTGTCATTTGCATTATGGGCTGATCGAACAACACATAGTTCGGTGACAGGATATATGCCAGTAGAACTTATGACAGGTCAAAAACCAATTATGCCGATTGAAGAAAAGGTACTTACTTGGAATATGCTACCATGGGAAGATGGATTGACAAGAGAAGAACTTCTGGCTATTAAGATTCGACAATTGGAGCAAAGAACGGAAGATATCCAGATAGCATTGGAAAGGTTAAAAAGAGCAAGGTTACAAAACAAGGCGCGATTCGATAAGCAACATCGATTGAGACCAAAAGTAATCGAGGAAGGTGACTGGGTACTTGTTTATGACAATAGTCTGGATAATCAACATAGTACTTTGCGGAAATTTTCAAAACGTTGGTTTGGACCATATGTTGTAACAACTGTTCATGATAATGCGACTTACTCATTACGGGAGTTAGATGGTACAAAATTGAAAATACCAATTACAGGGAAGAGAGTAAAAATATTTAAACGAAGACACGCAGAGATGAATATGAAAGACCTTAATGAAGGTACAGAGATTCCGCAGCAAGAAGATGAAAGTGATATGGATAATGAAGGTGACGAAGACGAACTGGACAAAGACGTAGGGGATATATTCTGAATCAAACAGCAATTGGGTAAATTGGTGCATACCGGAGGATGCACAGGTTCAGAGGGGGTGGATGTCGTGTTGTAACACGAGTATATAGTGAAAATAAAAAGAAAGGGGAATTTTATTAATATTCAGTTACCTCGAATATTGGGAGCATCGACCAACTCCAGTACAAATACTGAGTGGTCAGGTTCAGTGACTCCGTTACAGTCAGCCGGGGCATACTGGAATGCCCCGTTCGATTCCAATAACGGGAGTCAGCAGGAAGAGAAGGACCAATTTGACCCAGTTACGGGAAATCCAGGTCTTACTACGGATCTTAGCCAATCTGACGCGAGGACCAATTTGACCCAATTACGGGAACATCCAGGTTACTACGGGCATCTTTCCCAATATAGGACCTGAATTGGTCGGGCGACTCAATGTGGTCCCGATTACGGGGTTCGATTCTGTTTCAGGCTGTCCTGTTCTATGTGCCGTCTCAGGGAACGTTGTTTTCGGTAAATGGATTTCTTAAAGGTAAAAACGGAGGAGAAAGCTTGGCGGCGAGAGCCAATTTCGAATCCAAGTTGAGGTGAGAGCCAATTTCGGATCCAAACTTGAGGTGGGAGCCAATTCCGGATCTAAGACGGAAGATTGAAGAAATTCAGAGGATAAGGTTAGGTGGGATATAGTTTTGGGGGGGGATTTTTTTTTGGGAAAAATCGAGGGGGGAGCTAGTTTTCAAGCTTCTGCAAGGTTACCAGTTCGGTTTTTTTTATGGGAGGTTTTTGAAGATCAAGGGAATTATAGAGAGGAGCTTCATGCTTCGGGTCGGGGAAGGAAAGACATAGGATTTGGATTTTTCTTCTTCGTAGAGTTTTGGGGAAGACTGAGGCAATCGCTGCTGAAGTCAGTGTTGTAATGGTGAATCGGGATTTTTAAATGAAGTGGGTTTGAATACTCTTGACTGTTTTGTGAAATCGAGTTACGTCTGTGATTGAAGGATTAAAAGGGTGTCTATAGGATTGAGTATGCGGAGTGAATGAAATTTATTGGGTTAATCTAACAAGACAGTCAGTGGATACAAGATCGTAAGTACAAAGCAGTATTGAAGGTTAACAGTTTGGGTTGTACGGGGTTCTCTGTAACGTCTAGAGACCTACCGGCTGGGGCAAAAAGGACTTCGACAAGCAGTCGAAGAGCACCCGTATAGATTTACGGTACATTGTTGCAGTCGTTTATATTCCAGCAGTCAAAAACTGATAGACTGCTTGACTATCGGCGAATCTCCATACTACCTTCTACAGCCAAACGCCCGGCGCGTTCTCGAGTAGGAAAGCACGTAATACGACACCGGAAAATATGAAATTGTAGCATTATCATTGAAAAGATTAGTTTCAGCTTTTTGATATCGAACTTGAGTACAAACAAGGGCAATAACATATTGTGTCAGATAATTTATCACGAAGACCAGATTTGAAGGACAAATCGAAAGATAAGAAGTATCATTTCAGATCTTATTTAAAAAGTAGAATGGAAGGAAGTTATGCAATGAGATACTTATTTCAAGATAGTTAGCAATTGATTGAAGGTGGATAATTTATAATATTAAGATTACAGTCTTAATGAAGGCTTGCTCTATTTTAAGAAGTAAATTTATGTACTCAACAATGCCAAACTCTGGACTCGCATACTTTAAGAGGGACATGATATTTTAATATCTAGATATCTGGGACGAGAAAAGATCCTAAAATGGATCTCAATAATATAGTTTTGGGTAAGTTTGGATCATGATGTTCGAGCCTTTTATATGCTCCTATGAGTCTTGTCAACATAACAAAGCAAACAATGCAACATCTCTTAGGCTATTCTAGCCAATTTTACTATCCACGACACGTTGGAAGTAGGTGACTATGAATCTCATTATGTGTTTGTCGTAGATGCTTCATAATCATATTATGGTTGCCATCTTTGTGGATCGACTCTTAAAGCAACTTCACTTGGCCACGATGTGCTTGAATATTAATGCTCCAATGCTTGCATGAGTCTTCTTTGATACCGTCTTTTGTTACTATAGATTATGTCATGTCATCATTTCATATCGAAATCCACACTTCACGAGAAGTTTTTAGCAAGCCTTGTTTAATCTACTAGGTATATGACTTGCTATGTCTATTATCTTCAATCTTTAAATAGATGGACAAATAGAACATACAAATCATACCTTGGACGATATGCTATGGGCATTTGTGGTAGTTCATCATAATGATTGGAATAAATACTTGATACTCTTAAATTTTTCTTATAATGATAGTATTCAAGTAAGTATTAGTCATTCACTATTTTTTTTAGTACCAATCACCATCTGATTATGCCAAAAATTCTTTATCGTCTCATTGATACTAACAACTTGGCAATAGAGGAATTTATACAATGGCTTATAGCGACCTTATAAGAGGTACAACATTGCCTCTTTATTGCACAAAATTAATAAAAGTAGTATGTGGATAACCATTAGCAACACGAGTCCTTTCAGAAAGGTGATCACGTATTATTCTCCAACTCCAACTTGCCTCTTGCTACACCAATCCAAATCCAAAAACTAGCACCCTAGTCGCTTGGACCTTTCCACATTTTTTGCAGTGATATCTAATGTCACATATCACCTTGAGCTTCCGCCACATATTCAAGTCCATCTAATCTTTCATATTTTACAACTGAAGGAATCTCATACCGAGCCAAAGCGCTTTCCGGATCAACATCAATCACTACCACCACCAATTGTACTTTATAATCAAGAAGAATATGAAGTGGATAATATTTTGGAGCATCGCTACCTTTATCGTGGGAGTAGATGTCCACAACTTCAGTACAAAGTTCTTTAGAAAGGTTATCCTATTCACGATGCAACATAGGACCTGCATAAAACCTCGCCTATTGCCAAGAGACAATTTGGAGATACCATCGAAAGCAAAACGAGGACGTTCCACATTAGTGGAAGAGAATTAATTGTAATATGGTATAAATAAGATTATTACATAGATAATTAGAACTATGGAAGTTTTTAGAATTGAGATTAGATTAGCAGACCAAATAAGATCCATCTTAGAATATTCTAAAAAGTATTTAGGGTAGTTATTTAGATGGGGTCTACCATAAAATCTTCTAGAAGAAAACTTAGGACTATTATCTATGTTGAGCCTACCATAGAACCTTCTAAAAGGAAACTTAAGGTGGTTATCTATATCGGGCCACCATAGGACTTTCTAGAAGAGAAGTTTTAGGTGGTTATCTAGATAGGACCTACTACCTAAGAACATTCTAGAAAGTCTAGGATGGTAGGATAAGATATAAATAAGACTGGCCAAGGCCTTTTGGGGGTATTTGGTCAGGTATGGATTGAGACCCTTTCTCTTAGTATAGTTTGGTTCTACATCTTTGTATTCAGATCTGTTTGATCAGTTTTATCTTTCATGTCCTCATGAGGCCAAATTTCACCAATGGATGAAACCTATGCCGTACAACAAGTCCAAGAGGTAGAATTGAAGAGCTCCTAATTGTGTAATTGTTTGATTAATTTAAATATTTATATTAAAAATTCAATTATTTTTAGGCCTTCCAAGCAATATTTACCAACATTAAATTAATATGTTAAATGAAATATATTATACAAATATAGTAAAAATAATTAACTAAATTATTACTATTAATTGATCATAAGAATAAAAACTTAAATTTGAATTAAAAGTTAAGTTAAAAGTTAAGTTAAAAATTTAAAGTTAAAAGGTTAAGTGAAAAAAAGTTAAGTTATAAGTTAAATAAAAAGTTAAAATTAAAAGTTCAGTTTAAAAGTTAAAATTAAAAGTTAAACTGAGAATATTAAAGGTTAAAAGTTAAATTTAAAATTTATTACTTAAAAAGTGAAATGTAGAGATTACAAGTCACTATGAAGATGATAGTAAAAATAAAGTAAGAGAGGTGAAAGCGAAGGTACCTTGACAAAACGTAAGGATTGAAGGTAGTGACCCTCTTCTACTCCAAAATTTGCCAAAATTTGTAATCGGCTTCAATTTGAATTATTCTTAGCTTGTTGCAAGGCTAACTTGAAGATGCTTTTGTTCCAACAATCCTTGTTGCAATCTAATGATCCAATCGTGAGAATTCCTCCTTTGAAGTTGAGTGATCCAAACTGCCATGGTGACCAACCCTCTTCTCTTAGAAATTCACTAAAAATTCAGATTGTCTTCAAATTCAACAAAACTTAATCCTTTTAGAGCTTAGCTTATAAAGCTTATTTCTCCCAAAATTTCAAATAAAGCCAATCATCAAGCACTGAGAAATGCCTTTCCAAACTCGATTGATTCAAACTGCAAAGGCAGTCGACTCCCTCAAACTCAAAAATTTACCAAAAATTCCTTCTTACTCCAAATCAAGCGAATCTTATCTTGTCGGAAAGCTAACAACAAAAGCTACAATTATTTAGAATCTCACATTGAAAAAAAAGAAACTGAGTTTCTGATTGAAGAAAATCCAAGGCCCTTAAAACCCTTGGGATATTTGAAAGGCCGAGGAGATATCTACCTCAATGAAACATATTTTAAAACTTAATGACCATCCTTCACAATGAAAAATCCATACATATACAATCACAAGGTTCACAATGAGAATTAAAATCTAAATAAAATTAAGATTAGGGTTTCAGCCAAATTTTGGCATGGCTCCGCCCTTCACCCAAAAGAAGAGAGAGAGAGGGCTTGGAAAACCAAGCCTCTCTTATACAATTGAGTGGAGGCTTGTAGAAGGGTGGCTACATCTTCACCCTTGATTTTTAAGATCCGTAATCTAGATCTACGGCCTTTATTCATCCAAGAGCCAATCTTATTACCAAGGCTGATGGCTCTTGTAAGTGGTCAAGAAAGCATTTTTTTTTGTAAATCTAAATTCACTATTGTATTCAAAACACCCTTTTTAGCTAAGATCGACTACTCACATGCCTCAATTCATGCTCAATTATAATTTTTATAGAAGTTTTTACTTACAAGGATCTTGGCAATTTTTGTGAAATTCTTGAAAATGAGAATTTCATTGCTTCTCTTGTATTTTGAAGGAGAGGTTGCTGATCTTATTTTCTTCACTCCATGAGGTAAATCCGGTGCCACCATTGTATTAAAAAGACTCCCATTAAGTAGAAGAACAACCATGCCGCTTGAATTTGTCGAATTTGGAGGAAAATCCAAAATTATCATTGCTAACTTTGTTAAATCTTTTAGAGAATTATAATTCCAACTCCTAAATCATGTGAATGATTATAGATGCATTCATAGGCTTTTAGTCAACCCTTACAGTAATGACTAACAATCTTTAAATTATTAAACTAACTAAGTTGCTATTCTAATTTTCTAACTCTTAATTACTTTAGTCCTAATTAACCTAATTCAAGGAATTAGGTTATAATTTATACCATCAAGGGTTTTAATCCTAAAAATTCTATAAAACTAAATTCTACTTATATAAATCCTAATCTAACATGTTTAATTATCATAAAATAGGAAAATAACAAAAATTTAAATTTTAGAGTATAATTGAGAGCTCATAGTTCTATTTTGTTTAGTTTTTTTTAGTTTTTTTTTTATCTATTTTGTCGTATTTTGTGAAGAGGCCTTATGTTGTTGTAGATTGGAAGGATCTTAGATTTTTGAGATAGTCTAGTCTTGTTTTACTATGAAGATCCATCCTATATTTTAAATGTATCTTCTTAAGCCATACAAGATTGTGAATACCTTGAAAAAAATGCAAATGCTACCTTCTTCTATAGAATTGGATAATAATCAAGAGTTTGAGATTAAAACAATCTTATATTCAAGGCAATGCCAAAATAGGTTGAAATATCTTGTACATTGGTACAAATATGATATTAATGAATGCATATGGAAGCCAATTAAAAATCTTACAAATACAACAAAGAAGGTTAAAGTTTTTTGTTAACATCCATCAAAACCAAGATAAAGAATTAAGAATTTTTTTGCTATAAAGAAAATGAGGTTCAACAAAGATTGCATTCTACACTCTATTTTCAATTGTAGTTTCTTTGTACATATAACGCTATAGAGATAGAGAATCAATAATCAGAAGATTCGATTCAAAAAATATATTTTGATAAGTTACTAAATAAGATATTAGAATTGTTATAACCTTTATGACAATATAATAGAAATGAAAACCTTCATGAAGAATAAGTTTTTTTTTCAAATAAATAAAAAGATACAACGTATTTGATATCATGACTTTAAAAAAGACTTCTTATATTTGGTGATATTATTAGAAGTAAATATCATCCTTAATGGTATTTGAAATATTTTATTTAAAGTAATAAAGTCTCAATAATAATCAAATATTAAGGTGGTCTTCATATTTTGATATAAAACACTATCAATAGTTGAAAAGATCTATTAACTAGCTTTGAAAGAAATAAAGATCATAATATGTGGCAAATATAATTTTTTGGACCTTAACTTTTTCAAAAAGTGATTTCTATGCATTGTAGAATTCATTCCTAAAAAGAGAGATAATTTCATGAATTTCCATATTTATTTCAATAATTATTTAAATAATATGAATATATAGAAATATATAAAAATAAATAAATTTGATAATATCTTGTAGTAAAGCTTCTTAAAAACTTTATATTTATCTTTATACATATTTATATGTAATTGATAGATTGAAAACTAGGCAAATCAATTGGTCTTGTGATACACATATTGGCCACTTATGATATAAGTTGGATATATGGTGCTCATATAAGAAACTTGTTTGCAGATTAGACACATAAGCTACAAATTGGACATGCGTTGGAGATCCTATAGAACATCACTATGTAGCTCTTAGTTAGATATTATATATAAATGCAAGAATGAAGCCTTTACTCTTGTCGTTTTTTTTTTTTTTTTTTTTTTTTTTGCTTCTAGTCCAGTTTTAAGAGTCTTTAGTTTCTCGTTTTTTGGCAATAGCTATTTTAGTCTCATTTTGATTATATATATATATATATATATATATATATATATATATATGTTTGTATTTCTTATTATTATTTTTTTTAAATTTTTTGAAAAAAAAATTACTTATTTATTTATATTTTCAAAATTCTTATCACTTAAAATAATATTTTTACTTTGAAAGAACATATTGTTAAAAATCTTGCAAAGGACATTATTTAACATTCAAAATCTCTTAGAAGTGTGTTAATTTTATTTTTGAAGAATAAAAATATATTCTTATAAATATATGTAGATTATTAAAAACTAAAAAAATTGAATATTAAGTTTTATCATTTTTTTTTAATATTAGGATTGATTAAATAAAATAATTATTTAAAACTAAAATAAAAAAATTCTTGAGCTATTAAGTCAAAAATTGTAGTTGATTTTAATTTTTTAATAAATTTTATTTAATTAAGTTACTACATATTTTTTTTATAATTTTAATAATAATATTTAAAATAATTTTAAAAAACTTGAAATGAAAAAAAATATATATATATATATATATATATCTTTATTATAAGATATTTTTATGTATTTTAAAAGATTAAGTATAATTATCTGCACTTCAAGCATTATATGAGTTTTTAATACCAAAACACTTCATATATAATAAAACTTTAGATTATATTCCAAGAGATTTTCATTAACTTCAAATATAAATATGTGACAAAGTATTTGTTTATTCTGATAATATTTTTTCTAAGACAAAGACTCCATGTCATTGATTCTACAAACTTCTTATTTTAAAGCACTTGAGACATTTTTTTTAATAAAATAAATTATAAATCTTCAAATTTCAAATTTTTATAACTCTATTTCTATGATATTAGATTTTTTAATCAAAATAATATATTTTTTATCTTGCATGAGAACTCTCATATATAAAAAATAACTAAGTTTATTTTTAATAATATCTATTAAAATAATAGACTTCTAAGTGATATCATATCTAATCATATATTCCAATTTTTACTAAGATTTTAGAACGTAATCTTTAATATATTAAAGATAGATAATATATTAGTATATATTATCTTTCTTCTTCTTTAAATTAATAAAAAAAATAGTTACACTATTATAATATAAAGACCGTTTGTTCTTATAAAAAGCTCAATCATCAAAAAAATCTAGTATTTTTTATTTAAATATAAATAAATTTAATTATATTTTAACTACAAACTATAATTAATGAAGATTTAATTTTTATTCTAAATATTTTTTAGTAAGCCTTACAATAAATTAAAATATTAGAAAGATAGAAATCACTACCATCTATAATTAAAATAGATAACAAAAAAGAGTTTAAATCAAAAGAAGTCTTAGAATCAAAGCGGTGTTAATATAATAAGATTATAATAGATACATTACTAGTACATTTATACAAATTTAAATAAAGGTTATTATTATATTTATACACTATATAAAACAAGGGCATCTCATCTTTTATTTCTTCATATTTAAAAAAAAATAATTTTATAATTTAAAAATTATATTTTTTTAATAACTAATTCTTACTTCTAATGATTTTTATTTTTACAATGTTGTGATTGATTTTTTTTGCAATAAATGAGTGCTTAGGAAAGATTTAATATATAGAAGATTTATAGGAAACATCTCAATATTCCAAAAAACAAAGAAGATTTAGACCATGTAATCTATTATAGTTTTTTAAATAATAAATAATCAAAGTTTTAAACTTTTAATCAGCTCATTTGTAAAAATATTTTTAAATTATTTTGGAGTATAATAAAAGTTTACAAACTATTTAATAACACCAAAGAGCATTATTTTAAAGATCTAATAAGACAAGAAGCATAATAATTACTAAAAATATATTTAACTTTAATTAAAATAATAATAATAGGATATATAATCTCTAAGAATATCGTTATAAGAAATCCCCTAAAAATCATTCTTATTGCAAAGATATATCTGCATACAATAAAACAAGTATTAAAGACTTTTTATAGAAGCTATAAAATATTTTTGAATTTATATTCCAATTTTTACGGTGATAGCTAAATTACTAATAATTTCTTTAAGAAACTCATATCAAAAAAATAATGTTGAAAAAGTATAAATACTTGATGAGTAAAATATAGCATTAAAAATGATCCAATCTTATAACAACTAAATTAGAAGAAGGCATTTGTGGTGTGTAATAATATGTTTAATTAATTTTATTCATTAGATGCAAAATTTCATCTTTGATGTATATTTATTTTATCACTTATTGTGTGTTTATTTAAATTTTTAAATATAAATATAAATACGTATAGTTTTACAATGGTCTTAAATATAACATTTTCTATTCAAAATAGCCTAAATAAAATCTTATTTTATATATATATATATATATATATGTGTGTGTGTGTGTGTGTGTATATCTTATAATAATATTTATGTTAAAATAAAATTATTAGCTACAATCCTAATTAAGAAAAAACTTTAAATAGCAGATTAAAGGTTTAAAATTTAATTTAAAATTCTGATTAAAACCAAAATCATAAAATCATAAAATAAAACTTTTCTCAATATCTCATTTTAATACTGGGAATATAAATCAATTGAAATTAATTGGGATTTTATTTTTGACATAAAAAAAATATTCATGACGTTTTTTCATTATACTTCTTCTACTTCCTATGTACTATTTATAAGCTTCTAATAAGTAATACATAGGATTAGAAACCATACAAGATTCTGGTTTTTAAGAATAAAAATAATAAAAATTACAATAAAGTACTAAAATAACTTGGATAATTACCTCCAAGACTTATTGAGACTCTATTTATATGATTTTTTACTTAAGAACACTCTTTTGGCTAATAAAAATCTTCTAAACCCTAATCATAACATAGATCATTAAATAAATATTTATTATTTTAAAAAATTATATCTAAAAAAAATTAAAATAATAATTTTCATAAATCTTCCAATTAAAATACATTGATGGGTTTCACATTGGTGGTAGTTTCTTTCTTTCCAATATGTTCATTTTTTTGTAAGATTAAATTTATAAAATAAAAAAATATAATAGATTCATATTAATTTAATTTTTTATTTATTTAAACTAAAAAATATATATATTATCAGATATAAAATGGTTCTAAGTATTAATTCTCTAATTTCTGATAAATTTAATATATTTAACATCACAATAAAAATATTATATACTATTTTCAAATTTAAGTAGATGATATTTTTGAAAGAAAATTTTATTGGTTTATTTTTTTTTTAATTTTTTTTTTTTAATTTTTGGAAAATATAAAAACTTTAAAATATATAAATTAGAAAAAATTTTAAAAATATTATAAAAATTACATTGTTCAAGTTATTATAGTAAACATAGCCGAGACTGTATTTTAACACAAAATATGTTTCTACATAAAATATAACAAAAAATATATTTATACGTATTACAAGTTTTCAAATAAATAATAGAAGAATTAAAAACAGATATGTATTTCTAAAAGATACTTCAATAACTAGAGTTGTTTTATTTGTTAAAAAATTAATTCAATAGACATGATTTAATAGTTGCATACATAATTTGAATATATAATTTTTATTATTTATTCTTGTATATTAGAGTTTTGTGAACATTGGATATTTAGAAATTGCCAAAAAGTAAGATTTAATATTCCTATTTATTATAGTAAACATAGCCTAGTCTATATGCACTCAAATATATTGCAACTTGAATTTCTTGTTTTAAAAGCTTTTAAACTATTTTTTCTTTCCTTCTATAGGTTACTTATTATAAAAAAGAATATATATATATATATATATATATATATATATATATATATATATTTATTAAAAATGAATATCTGAATTTATTATTTTCGAAACATTAAAAATTTACAATAAGAATTAAATTTGAATGAAAGAAGAAGTATTTAGGAATTGGCAATTATAGATAGTATAAATTTTTTAAATACAAAGAATAGATTAGTTATACGGAGGAAAAAATTAATTAAACACTGATTTTTATTTTTATTGGTTGAATTAACCTTGTTATATTAGATTATTGTTATATTTTTTAAGCCATTAAAATTTGTACTCTTTCCTTCTACAGGTGATTAATTATAAAATATATATATATATATATATATATATATATATATATATATATATTCAATAAATAATAAAAATGTATAATATTTTTTAAAAATAATAAAAATATCAACATATTATTTTTGAAACATTGAAAAATTACAATATGAGTAAAATTTGGAAGAAAGAAGAAGTGTTTAAAATTTGGAAATAAAAGATAGTAAAAATACCATAAAACAAAAAGAAGAGATTTATTATACAAAGGTATAAATTAATTATACAATGATTTTACTGGTTATATTAACCTTGTCATATTAAATTACTATTATAATTATATACTAATAACTTATATGTAAATACCCATAAATGTGTTATATTTCTAGAGATATTTGTTGTATTTTTGTGATTTAGATTATTGTTGCAAATTGCATGATGTAGAGAAATAACAATATAAAGTTAAATATATAACTATAAAACATGCATGCATGATACTTAATATTATGAATATTTATTTTCCAAAGGATTCTTAATTATTTAGTACATTAATCCTTCAAGTAAAATTCATGATTTTAATAAACATTTCTATGTATAATCATAGCTTACATAATTTGGAATAATTTTTTTAAAAATAAATATATCAAGACTTACTATTAAAATTATTTGATCTATTCAAAAATATTTTGGAAATTTAAAAATACTTAAGGATCTAATCTATAATTACAAATCTTCTAAAATATTTAACAAAGATAATTTTAACTATACAATACATTTTTCATCTAATCAATTAAAAAAGCTTACATACATGTGATGTATTTTCTGAATATTTTTAATTTAAAATTTATTCTCTTCTAAAATGCATCATTTATTGCTTTAAGAAATTTTATTTATTTAAGAATATATATATATATATATATATATATATATATATATATATATATATATATATATATTTTTAAATTTACTATTTTTATTAATTTTGAATATTTTAATTAAGACTTAAATTATATATATATATATATATATATTCTTAAAATATAATATTTTCAAAAATTACTGTTGATAATTTATAAATTTGCAAGATATATGTTTATTATTATAATTTTTTCAATTCTCAACTTGCAACATGCAAGTAAAATACCTTCATAATCTAGTTGAAAATTTAAAGATAAAATCCTAATTTATGCATTATACATTAAACTAAAATTTAACAAAAAAAAAAAAAAATAGTAAAATTCATACTAATTAAAGTGCTTAATTAATTTATATATATAATACAATTATTCAGAAACCAAATGCTTTAAAAAGAAATATATATAGATTATGTTTTAGCAAATTTTGGAGGTATTTTGAAATTAATGAGATTATAATATTTTTTAATGTTTTATGTATAAGTTTAGTTATATATATTATATATTTTATATTATATTAAATTTATTCTTTTTTTAATTTAATATAATCTATTTTTTTAATGATGTTTGTTAGACCAAAAAAATTGCAGCTAATTATATTTATGATAAGAAATTAGATAGTAAAAATTTGAATATAATTATAATTTTATTATTAATTAAATTTATATTTTATTAAATATATTTTATTTAGAAAAAATATGAAATATAATAAAACTTTTTTAATTTTATTATCATAGATTCTTTGTGCATGTAAAAATTTAGCTTCAACTTAAAATTTGTATTGGTTTATATAATTATTATGAAATATTGGTGATTGGGTTTAATTTGCATTATCCATTATCTTTCATAAATATTATGTTATTTTTAAACTTAAAATTCTTAAAATTCTATTTAAATTGTGTTAATTTATGTAGAAATAAAAGTAACTAGAACCTACAATAGAATTTCATTGAACTTAAAAAATGACCATTTGATAGAATTAAATAAAATTTAAAATATTTGGATAATTTATTCAAATTTAAAAACCTCAAAGAAAGAAAAAAATTACTAATTTATATTCTTCAAAGTAAATGTTTAATCTTATATGATGTATTGAAGTATAAAGTTATGCTAAAATAGTCAATGTTAGAAAGTTGAATATAAAAAGAAGCTAGTTAATTTATTCCAAATATCAATAAAAAAAAAATTAAAAAAATTATAAATGAAATAAAAAAATAGAATCAATAAAAGTAAAAATATGGAGATTATTTATTAGCATGATTTCAAAGATAGATGGTTTTTATATATTACATTTATATAAATATTATATAGAAGTGATCAAAGCTTGTGCTTCACATCTATTAAGTTAAGAATTTATAGGTTCATTTGTAAATAAGATAGTTGATCCATCTTTGACCACCTACTATTTCCAATCTATAGATTGATGCATTTTTTATCAACTTGATATGATAATAATATTTAGTTTTAATATCTTATGATTTTATATTACTTAATTCACATTTTGCCTCAATTCCATAGCACCATTAAATAAGAAATTAAGAATTTTATACTAATTTAATAAATTTTACTATAATTAATCATTTTAAGTTTTGTAACCACCTATTGGTCAAAATTAGGTTGGTTTATAAGTCAAATTTGTATCCAAAAAAAATCTTGAGCTTAAACATTGATAGTAATTTTATTTTTGGACAAAATAATATTAAAACATTTGGATTCCTCTTGATTTCTATTTTTCTATATGGAGATTTTTTTAAATTTTTTATACACATACTGCAAATATGCTAAAATATTTAAGATATTAAAAATCAATTGGCTATCTTAGACAAATACAACTTTGTATAGAAAAGCAAGCTTTGCAAAGGTTGAAAAGAGCCAATACATGTTTTGATTCTAATATCATATAAACAAGGTTGAAGCTTATTTTTGATGATCTTAATAAAGAAATAAAGACAACGATTTTAGAGATATAAAGTTATTTTGGTAAAAATATATAGATTGAAAATATATAATTTTAAATACTTATAAATACCCGATTATCCATTTTATAAAAATGAATTTAAGAATTACAAAGAAATAATTATAATTTTTTTTAAAAAAAGTTATTTTATCATCATAGAGAAATTTGGAGTTATTAGTGTGCATGACTTATTATAAGATATGAATTGAAAGATTTCTAAAGAAGAATAATTGGAATTTGATTATGGAATAAAAGTTGTAGATTATTTATTAATTATAAATCAAATAAATATTTTCAAATAAGGTCATTAGATCATATCTTCTTCAAATAATTCTAAAAGAACAAGAGTTTTGAAGGAGTATTATAAGCAGTGGTTAATAAAGTTGACCAATTTGATGGAAGAGACATTTCAAAGTATTTAAGATGTTATATGTGAGAAATGGAATTAAATCGGATTTCTGAAGAAAAGATGATTGAGCTATTTGGGCTTACCATGATATCGGAGATAAAAGAACATGTTATATCAACTATAAAGTATTATGGGAGTTCATAGGAGATATTTTTACATACATTACTAGACAAATATTTCTTGAAGGACATTAACTATATTACTAAGAAATTATTTCTAAAATGGATTGAACGGCCTAATAAAAATTTATAAATAATAGAAATATTAAGAAAGTTTGAAAGATAGTATTTTCAATTATCAAAGGTAGAGAAGTTAATATTAGAGCCAAACAAGGTTGAATTTTTTTTTTAAGCTGCTAATAGAGAATTACAAGAAAAATTGGAGTTACTTCTTGAAGGCAAAGATAAAGATGAAGGATTGACAATGAAGTAGAAAAATATTGAAAAAATTGTGGGTTTGCTTGCAAAAAAAAAAAAAAAAAAGAATAGAATTAATATCATAAGATTAGTACAAGCACTTAAATCTCAAGTGTATACAATACAATCAATAATTCTTTTTTTTCAATCTCCAATGTTTATATCAAAGAAAAAAAGATATGGAAGTTAAAGAGATTATATGTGGGATGTGGGATCTTTAAATCAAATTGGCAAGACTTGAAGAAAAGACTTCTACAATTAATTTAAAGACTACTTTTAAATAAAGATATGAATAAAGATGTATTTGGTATGACAATGATTTTCATATTAGGAAAGATTGCAATGAATTTAATGATATAATAGAATAAGAAGTTATTTTTTGGAAAAATAGAAAGGTGGCATTAAAGGATATATGGAACTTCTTTCAAACCAATTTTATCAAAGAATATATGAGAGTATTGATTTAAGACTATTTTGTAACACATGGAGTAGCAACACAAAAAAATACAAATCATGGTGTTAGAGCAAATGATGACTTTGATTGTAGTATAAAGACAAGTGCATTCTAGAATTTTTCCAATTTTATAATGTAAAAAGAAAAAAATACCTCAAAAAGTACTATTAAGAAGTATAGCAATAATACATGATACAACAATTTGAAAAGATTTTGTAGATACTCTTTTAATTCATACATATATTCTTAAGAGCTAATATGAAGCCTTGATAGAAGAAAAGAGATGAAGAAATTTTGATGATATAAAAGAAGGAAATTCTTCTAAAAGGCAAACTCAAAGAAATAAAGCTTGTGAGGCAACTTTATAAAAATTACCTATAAAAGATACTTCAACAACATTAGAAAAAAAAACAAAAGTAAAAAAAGATAAAGATAAATCAATAGCTTATAAACTACTCTATGATATTGAAGTAGTAAAAAATTTG
The DNA here is from genome assembly GCF_059467195.1 of Physcomitrium patens. NCBI lineage: Eukaryota > Viridiplantae > Streptophyta > Bryopsida > Funariales > Funariaceae > Physcomitrium > Physcomitrium patens. The sequence continues at coordinate 10,543,554 of NC_143414.1, read as the reverse complement.
AAAGCAATATTAGAAGAATGTATATTAAATACTAAAGTGGATTTTACATTGAAAGAAATTTTAAAAATTACAAAGAAGGAATTTCATGATGTTATTATTGGTAGCATTAAAAAGAAGAGACAATCAATAGATGAAGTTGAAATGAGTCATGCTATTGATGCAAGGATATACAAAGACAAAGAAAAAATTGATAATAATTACAAGCAATTAAGAAGTAAAAAAAAATGGTTATAATTAATAAATAAAATTTTAAAATTATAGTCATAAGAAAATAGAAGCTTTAAGCCATTATACTTGAAAGCATTAGATTAAGGCAACTACAAGAGTATTGGATAAGATGGTTTAGTCTATATACAAATATGTAGTGAAGATGAAAGGAAAGCCGTACAATTTCTAGCTATGTCTCTTAATTATGAACAAAATTGAAATAGGTTGAAGGAGAAGTTATTGCTAAGAATTGTTAAAGAATTTAAGAATTTTGGAGAAGTACCACTATAAAGAAAGATTATAGAAGTACAAAAGACGAGGTGCTCTTACAAGATGTAGGTGCCTTTGATGCAAGTTTTATTGGTATTTTTGAAAATAGAAGTATTATATACAAAAAATTGAGAATTTAAAATATATATATATATATATATATATATATATATGATATTGAAAAAGAATTATATAGATTAAGAACATTAAAAGATGATAAAAGAATTTTAGATGTTTTTGAAGAAAATGAATTGAAAGATTCTTCGAAGTTAATTACATCTATTGAATTAAGAGATAATTATAAGCTTCTGGAAATTCATTTAAAAAAAGTTTATTCTATACTTGAATCTTTTCAAGCACCAAATATTATAGAATAGATCAAAAGAAGGAATTGGAATGCCACAAGAAGTGATAGGTAATAAAGAAGAACAAAAAAATTATTAAAAAAATTCATGATAGTTTATAAGCAAGACATAGAAAAATATTGTACTATTTTTATTAAACTTAAAAAATAATATTGATGAAAAAATATGTATTGAGATGTGCTTTATTTATAAAATTATGTAAAACTTATCAAATATATTCTAATATATAACATCAAGATGGTGTACATTAAGCATGATTTTTGGCTATTCATTTTAAATAGATTATTGATTTTGCTATTAAAACAAGTAGATTATAAGAAATGAGATATTTGGTCTTAGTTCATGAAGATTTATTAAATCTTGTAGAAGAAATAAATCTTTTAAGATAATAAGATATTTTCGACTTAGATAGCAAAAATAATGAAGAATTGAATGAAGATATAGAAAACATAATATGAATCAAATAAGATTTGGATTATTTGGTACATACCAGAGGATGCACAAGTTAAGAGGAGGTGGATGTCATGTAATAATACGACTATATAGTAAAAAATAAAAATATGGATGTTATTATAGAAGAGATTAATAAAAAGACATAATAAAAAGTAAAAATAAAATGATAGAAAGGTAGTATTAAATTTAGTCTTAATATTACTTTTTTTAGAAAGAAATTCTATTTATTTTATAAAAGCATTAATCAATCAAATAAAAGTATTGAGATAAGAAATTAATATAAGTATGTTTAGAAAAAAATTAAAAATAGATTAAACTAAAAATTACCTCAAATTAATAAAAATTAATAACCAAAGAAGATCGGTAGTCAACTTAGATCAAAATCAGACCTCAAAGCACAAAACTAGGCCTCTATGGTGACTTTGAGGTTCTTCTATCAATTAAAGAGTGGGATTTGAGAGTTGACTTGAGGAGGTATTTTTGAATATTTGTTTCATTTTTGAATATTAATATTGAAATCTTGAGAGCTTTTTAAAGTTAATAATATATTTAATCAGATTAGATTTTGAGAAATAAAAATATGTTTACAAATTCAAAGGTGTTTTGAATTTTTTAGTGTGAGTACATATGAAAATTAAGTAGTTTATTTTTGTGATTTTTGTGAATGTGTGTAAAAAATTTGAAGTCGATTAAGTAATTAGATTAAAGCATATGAGGATTTCTGTGGATTATGGTCTTGGAAATTGGAACTTAAAGGACTTATAAGGATTTTTGAGACATCAATGAATTCACAAGTTAGATTGGAATTCAATTTTTTTCAAAGGTAGCTATCTTTATTTCTAAAAATTATGAAAATTTTGGAAAAAATTGAATGATAAAATTAAGAGATTATGGCTTAGAACTATCAACATTAAGGTTGGAAAAGGAGGTTAGTCAACAACACAGTAGAAGTTTGAAATTATTATCTATTTAATATGTGAAATTTTCTTTAAATATTTTATACTTGTTGCTAACTTAGTTTTTTTAAGTTGTGTAAAGTTTGAGTCAAAATTAATATTTTAATCATTAATTATTGAATTTTTAATGTATTATAGGATTGCTAAGAGTTTTGTTTAAGAATTAGAATTTTATTATGAATTTATTAGAATTGATTAAGGATTTATTTAGGATTTAATTAAGATTTATGATCTTGTTTAGATTTTATTAAAGTTTTATTAAGATTTGATTAGAATTTTATTAAATTTTTATTAGCATTAGTCTAAAATTTAAGGTTTCATTAAGATTTTAATTAGGATTTCAATTAGGATTTGATCTAGGATTTGATTAAGGTTCAATAGGATTTTAATTAAGATTATAATTAAAATTTTAATTAAAATTTTATCTAAGATTTATTTAATATTTATTTAAGATTTTTATTTTTAGTATTTTTTTAATATTATTTATTATTTCTTAAAATTTACTATTTCTAATATTTTTTAAGATTATTATTATTTCTTTAAATGTTTATTTTTATATTTCTTTAAGATTTCTTTTGTATTTTTTTTTGAGATTAATTTATGACTTCTTTGTATTTTCTATTAGGGACATAGTCCTTAGAACCTTCTAGAGACAAGTTTCTAGAACCTTCTAGAAGCAAGACTCTGGAACCTTCTTGAAGCTTCTTAGTTGATAGAAGATGTTAAGAACATAGTCCTTAGAACCTTCTAGAGACAAGTTTCTAGAACCTTTTAGAAGCAAGTCTTTGGAACCTTCTAAAAGCTTCTTAGTTGGTAGAAGTTAATTGAGAAGCTTCCTAAATAGGAGTATATATTGGAATCGAGGCTGAAGAGTTCTTCAGTCTCGACAACACATCTCTTGGAGCTCTAGCTCACCTCTCTGGTGTTGTTCTTGTATTCATCTGATTAATCTAATTCTTACTAGTTCTTCTTGAACTTCTTGTTAGATCTCGAGTTTATATTTTTGTGTCCATGATAGTTTGTCAAGACTTCACTCACCTCAGATATCAGAGTTAGTTTCTTCCTCGTTAAAGTGCAGATTATCCCTCTGCTTGGAAGTGTACTAGCATTTTAGAAGTTGCGGATTACCCTCCTTTAAACTAATACTTCTTTTGTTACAATATTGGAGTCTTATTCTTCTTGGAGAGAGTGGATTACCCCTTTTCTTGAAGCTCTTAAGGTATTTTAGAGGTTGGCGAGTACCCTCATCTAAACCAATATTGTCTTCTTGTAGAGTCATTTCTGTCCTTCTCTTAGAATGGCCGGAGGCCAAGACATTAGTATGACAGAAAGTTCGGAGTCCAAGTTGGATGCTATCATGAATGCCCTCGCTACGTTATCGCAAAGAACTGCAGAGATTGAAGGAGTCGTGGCAAGGCTTCATAATGATGGAGCATCTGGGATGGCACAATCTAGGTTGCACCAGCCTCAAACTTCTGCACTTGGAGAAGCAACTTTGCCTCAGGTTCGACAAACACCGCTGATTCTACAACATAAAGAGCCTCGAGTTAGCCTTCCGGTCAAGTTCAATGGTACGCGTTCCAAGTTTCGAGGATTTGTCAATCAAATCAGGTTGATAACAATTTTACAACCCAAACGCTATCCAACGGAGGAGTCACATGTTGGGCTTGTTGGAACCTTACTTACAGAGTAAGCTCTATCATGGTTTGCTCGTTTGTTTGAGAAACAATCGTCCATATTAAATAACTTTGAAACCTTTTTGGAGGCGTTTGCGAAAGCATTTGATGAACACGACAAGGTTCGATGGACTACAACAAAGATCCGGTCACTACGACAAGGGATGCGCTCTACATCAGTCTATGCATCGGACTTTAGGCAATTAGCATGCGACATCAATTGGGATGAAGAAGCGTTGATGAGTCAATTCTATTGGGGTTTAAGGGATGATATGAAAGATTTGCTGTTAACTCTTCCTGATCCATAAACGCTCAACGAAGCTATTAGCCAAGCTATGAAGTGCGATAATTACCTATTCCAACGCCGTCAAGACCAACGTTCAAGACAACATACGGTTCGCCACACCTCAACTATGTCGGCAAGCAGCGTGAATTTACATTCAGAGGTAGAAGACATGCAAATTGATGCGGTACGTGTCAAATCTCTTATCCTAGAAGAAAAAAAGTGACGTATGGAAGAAGGTCTATGCTTGTATTGCGGTGAAGAAGGCCACAAAGTTGGAAACTGCCCCAAGAAGCAAAATCGACATATTGTCAGGATTAGGGGTGCATTTGTTCAGGAAAACGAAGATGCCCAGCCACAATAGGAACCGTGTGGCTGGACAGTGAAATATCGCAACAACAATCAGGTTCCTTTCTTTTCGGTCAACCTGCCCTTTGCTTTACAATCCCTTTGCTTATTGGCCCTCAGAAACTGAGAACCTTAGCATTATTAGATTCAAGAGCATCTGCTTGTTTCTTAGACGAAGAATTTGTGAAGTGTCATAAGATCCCTTTAGTACAAAAATCCAAACCTGTTCACGTTGAGGTCATAGATGGACAACCTTTATTGTCTGGTAGTATCACCCATGAATCAAAACCTATAGAAGTGATGTTTAAGGGCCATAGTAGTCATATTATTTTCAATATTATTAGAACCCCATCAAATCCTGTTATTCTTGGTCTTTCCTGGTTGGAAAAGCATAACCCATCCATAGATTGGAGGTTGCGGAAGATGACCTTTCCTACAAAACCACCCAAGAGCAAGCCTAGTAGAAAATCCCAAATAAAGAAATCCTTATTCATTAGAGCAAGAGCGTTTATAAGATCATCCAAGGAAGGCATATTGTTTGTCATTTATGCGGCTCCAACTACCGGGTAGAAGATCTCGACAACAAGTACACCTGAGCAATATAAGGATTTTAAAGACGTGTTTCAAAAGAAGAATGTCGACATGCTACCGAAACACCGACCATATGATTGCGCCATAGACTTATAGGAAGGAGCACGACCGCCTTTTGGCCCAATCTACAATCTATCGCAGACGGAGTTAGCGGAGTTGCAGAAGTACATCAACGAGAATCTAGCCAAGAACTTCATCCGTCATTCAAAATCGTCAGCTGGAGCATCCATCTTATTTGTGAAGAAGAAAGATGGCTCGTTGCGGATGTGTGTGGACTATCGAGGCCTCAATAAGGTAACACAGAAGAATCGTTATTCGTTACCCTTGATTTTTGGTCTGTTAGAACAACTTGGACGTGCAAGGATCTTTACAAAAATTGATCTAAGGGGAGCTTACAACCTCGTACAAATCAAGGAAGGAGATGAGTGGAAGACAGCGTTCCGTACAAGGTATGGCCATTTTGAGTATAATGTCATGCCCTTTGGTCTTACCAATGCTCCAGCAGTCTTTCAACATATGATCAATGATATTTTTTGAGAGCACCTTGATGATTTTATTGTCATCTATTTGGATGATATTTTGATATTCTCCAAAAACGAGGAAGAGCATGAAAAGCACGTTCGTTTGGTCTTGGAGAAACTACGCGAGCGAGGACTATATGCCTAGTTGGAGAAGTGTTTATTTCACCAAATAGAGATGGAATTTTTGGAGTTCGTTGCAACTACGGAATGCTTGAAGATGGATCCCAAGAAGGTGGAAGCAATTGTGTCGTGGGAGGTTCCAAAGACGATTAGAGACATACAATGCTTTCTTGATTTTGCCAACTTCTATCGGATCTTCATTAAAAATTACTCTCAAATTTCTACTTCTCTCACTAGGTTGACATGCAAGGATAAGCTGGAATGGGGACCTCTAGCGGAGAAGGTATTTCAAGACCTGAAGACCGCATTTATTACGGCTCCAATCTTGGTACATCCAAACTTTACAAAGGCCTTTTATTTAGAAACTGATGCTTCGGATTTTGCTTTGAGAGCTGTACTTTCACAAATGGGAGAAGACAAGAAGCTCCATCTGGTTGCATTCTATTGTCGAAAGTTCTCTGCTGCTGAAATCAATTATGAGATCCACGATAAGGAACTTCTTGCTATAGTGGATTCTTTCCAAAAATGGCATCACTTTCTTGAAGGAACTGCACACCCAGTGATCGTATACATAGATCACAAGAATTTGGAGTATTTCATGTCGGCTTGAGTTCTAAATCGACGTCAAGCTCAGTGGAGTATGTTGCTATCTAGGTTCGATTTTGTTATCACTTATCGACCTGAAAAGCAGCAAGGACTATTTGATGCCTTATCGAGGAGATCGTATCTTGTACCAAAGGCTGGAGAAGCAACGTTTGATCAACAATGTATGACATTGATGAAGCCAGAGCAATTTCAGCTTTGTGCTACTATTGTGCCAATTGATGATGACTTCTTGAATCAGATACATGCCGTCACCATTGAAGATTCAGTAGCCATTGATATTAAGCAGCGTGCCAATGACGACAAGTTCAAGGTGGAGGGAGATCTTTTATACTTTGAGGAGCGGTTATATATTCCAAAATGACCAGCACGACTCCGAGTTCTTCAATCTCGCCACGATTTTCCAACTGCGGGATATTTTGGATTCAACAAGACCTTGGAGCTTATTTCTCGAGATTTTTGGTGGCCGCAAATGTGGAAGGATGTGAAAGATTTTGTCCTCTCTTGCGACATCTGTTTAAGATCCAAGAATCCTCGGCATCGCCCTTATGGACTCCTACAGCCATTGTCGATTCCACATCGATCATGGTCTTCAATTTCCATGGACTTTATCACGGACGTGCCATCATCGAACTCATTTGACAACATCTTTGTCGTAGTAGATCGACTTACAAAGATTGTGCACTTTGTCCCTTGTAAGAAGACATTGTCCAGTGAAGTCACAATAAGGCTCTTTCTCGATAACGTGTATCGATATCATAGACTACCAGATGATATCGTATCAGATCAAGGAACCCAGTTCGTATCAAAGTTTTAGAGATCTCTCTTTGAGATACTGAAGGTGGATATTAAGCTTTCTTCGGCTTTTCATCCTCAAACTGACGGCCAAACGAAATGGGTGAACTAAGTCTTGAAATAATACTTACGATGCAGCATCAACTATTAGCAAGACGATTGGACCACATATCTGCCGCTAGCCGAGTTTGCATATAACAATACCCTCCATGCATCGACTCAATATACACCATTCTTTTCCAACTATGGGTATCATCCGAAGCTTGATTTATTGAGTCCGTCAACAAATAACAATCCAGCAGCTGAGGGATTTACGAAACAACTATCAGAGCTTCAAAATACGTTGAAGCTTCAATTACAATCCGCTCAAGAATCCTACAAGGCGTCTGCAGATAGATTTCGAAATTAAGCACCTACTTTCAAAATTGGAGATAAAGCATGGCTTCTTCGACGGAATATCAAGACCAAGCGACCATGTGATAAGTTGGACTATCAAAGATTGGGACCATTTATCATCTAGAAGCAAATCAATCCAGTGGCATACCATCTGGAATTACCGGCTTCTATGAAGGTACATCCAGTCTTTCATGTTTCTCTGTTGGAGCCTTATCGAGAGTCGTCTTTTCCTGGAAGAGTGCAATGTCCGCCACCTAATATTGAGATTGAGAACCACAAGGAATACGAGGTTGAAAAGGTGCTGGATTCACGGCGAAGGTGAGGTAAGTTGGAGTATCTTGTTCATTGGTGCGGCTACAACATTAATGAGTGAACGTAGGAGCCAGCTGAAAATCTCGCCAATGCGCCGCAAAAGGTACAAGAGTTTCATCAACAACTTCCTCATAAACCTGAGTCGGTTCGACGATAGCTTCCTTCTAAAGCTTGCTCACCCAAGAATATAAGAAAGGGTGAGAGCACCACCAAAATTCGCAGTTGATGTAGTTATTTTCTCCAAGATAAAGTAGAATTTCTTCAGTAGCTATAGTTTGGTCTTCTGATATGGATAGCCAAGAGATAGATACTATGCCAGTCAGATTATCTCAACCGACTAGCTCACGAAGGTGACCCCAAGATGAAGAACTGTCTACACCACGACGACGATGAAGGATACCAAGTAACCAATCACTAGTGATTGCATTCGAGTTTGAACCTGCTTACGATGGTCAGCCAGAAAGCGTATTTGCAGGATAATTTTACAATGAGGACACGGAAGTTCATACTTGGTCAGAAGTTAAAGGAGTAGGCCACTACCATTGGCTTCAAGGGTCGATGAACCACTTGTCTCGTGAACAACAATTGAAGTTCATAGCAGACGTTATGCGATAGATCTTTATTTTCTTGCGTTGGTACTGATTAACAACAACATTACTTTTTAGAGACCTCGAAGCTAAAGGAGGGGGTGATGTTAGGAACATAGTCTTTAGAACCTTCTAGAGACAAGTTTCTAGAACCTTCTAGAAGCAAGTCTCTGGAACCTTCTAGAAGCTTCTTAGTTGATAGAAGATGTTAGGAACATAGTCTTTAGAACCTTCTAGAGACAAGTTTCTAGAACCTTCTAAAAGCAAGTCTTTGGAACTTCTAGAAGCTTCCTAGTTAGTAGAAGTTACTTGAAAAGCTTCTTAAATAGGACTATATATTGGAATTGAAGCTGAAGGGTTCTTCAGTCTCGACAACACATCTCTTGGAGCTCTAGCTCACCTCTCTGGTATTGTTCTTGTATTCATCTGATTAATCTAGTTCTTGCCAGTTCTTCTTGAACTTCTTGTTAGATCTCGAGTTTATATTTCTGTGTCCGTGATATTTTCTTTATAACTTCTTTCAAATTTATTTTGGATTGATTAAAATTTGATTAAAATCATTAAAAATTACTTAAAATTTGTTTAAAAATTTATTAGATTTAATAGGATTGTTGTTATTTTTTTACTTATCCTCCATAGGGAGGTATAGAATACATTCTCAAGCAAGAACACATATAATACAATAATGGAGTAATCATACTTTATTGCCAATGTGGAATTGAGGTTGTTCTTTGCAATAAGCATTTGTATTGATCTTTTGTTGTTCTTAAGTTTTTTTTAGTTGTATCTTTATTGTTACATGTAGCTCTGACAAAAAACTCACTAAATCTTTTGTCGTAAGATTATCAACTTTTGAAAAGTCAAAAGTATCAAGTCATGAATGATAACCATAATTGGCAAAAAAAAATATATATTGACTAAAAAATTATATTTTATTATAAAAAAACTCTATTAATGATAAAAGATTCATTTAATTATTGTATTGATAGTTGATAGTATACCTCAAATATTACTTCAAAATTTGATTTACTTATTTTTTTTGTCTATTAATTTGAAGTTAAAAAGTCAAAGATAATTTTATGTTTATCTTTAGATTATAGAGAAGAATTTTTCAAAATATTGATATAAATTGAATCTTTTTATTTAATATAATATTCTTTGGTAATCCATGATAGCATTAAAAATATTTACCTTTTAGAATATATAAGCAACCATTGAAATTGAAAAGATTATTTTTAAATTCAAACTTAGAAGTATCATGAGACTTTGAAGAATTATCTTTAATATCATATACAAGGGGATCAGATGATATATTTGATTAAACTTGCTTGATAAAGGTTGAATCAATAGTTAATGTTGATTTTATTGCTCGAAGGTAAAAATTCTCTAACTTCAAGAGAATTATTTTTTTATTAATCAAAAGCTATGTTTTTTTTTTTTTTTTGATGTAAGATAAGATCATCTAAAAAGCATATTTCATAAACATTGTTTTTTTTTTGATCAATAAGTGATCTTGAAATTAAATCTTAATAAAAACATGTTCCAATATATTTGGCAACATTTCAAAACATATGCTAACTTAAAATACTTCAAGTTTTTGTGATTTGTATACACAATAACTAAGCTAATAGTACTTTTTAGATAATGATGCCATTCTTAAAATACATTTATAATTATAAGAAGTTATTTATTATAGATCTCATAATTAATTTTGGCTATTGAAATTGTTTTGGAATAGAAAGCTAATAAGATGGAATTTGTCACTTCTTTCCATTTATAATAATACCGCTCCTAAAACAAAGTCTGATATATTTGTTTCTATAAAGATTATCTTGGAGAAGTTGACATGATACAAGATTGGTGCAGAAATAAAAGTTATCTTTAAAGCTTCAAAAAATATTTTAGCTTCTTTACTCTACTCAAGTTTGTCTTTATATGTAAGACTAACAAGAAGATCCATAGTTTTTTTAAAAAATCTTAATGAAGATTCAATAATAATTAAAAAATTTCAAAAAATATTAGACATTTTTTATTAATTTTGAGTCCTTCTAATCAATAATAGTCTGGACCTTTTTAATATCCATCATAAGGCCATTATTTGAAATGATGTATCGAAAGAAGTCAATCTAAGTAGTGCAAAATATATAATTTTTTATTTAAGCATATAGTCTTCTATCTCTTAGTTTTTGTAATATACAACAAATATGGAATTTATGCTCTTTCATATTTTTAGACTAGATTAGAATTTCAATTGAATAACTCATAACAAATTCATCAAGAAACTTTCAAAAAATATCTTTCATCAAATGCTAAAATGCAGCTAGTGCATTCATGAATCCAAAAAGCATGGCAATATATTCAAAATATCCATATCCAGTTCAAAATGCAGTCTTCTATTCATCCCCTTCTTTGATGCATACCAAGTTATATGATCTTTATAGATCTATTTTTGTATAAATCTTTGCTTGATTAAATTTATCAAAAAGTCTTAAAATCAAAAAATACATATATATATATATATATATATATATTCATGATGGTGATCTTATTAAGCCTTCAATAGTCTATACATATTTTTAATAATTTGTCTTTTTTCTTCACAAATAAGATAGAAGCTCTTACTAGAAATATGAAATAGCATATGAAGTTCTTAACTAAGTTCTTGCCAATATATATCTTGAGTGTAGCCAACTTATTCTGTCATAAGTTATACATTTATTTAAATAGTTATTGAGTTCCTTCTTAAAGATTAATAGAATAATTATAGGAATGATGATTTAAAAGAATATTGACATTCTACTTCTCAAAAATATCTTGATAATCTTCATACTTGCTTAAAATGCTACTTAAAATCATTTTTTTTATTGAAAATAAGTATGGCATATATAGCAAAAGTTGACATTTTTTTTGCAACATGCATGAAAGCTCTTACACCTATGAATAAAAAAAATTTATATTAAACTTATGGATTTTTACTTCATTAGCAAAATCTTAGCTTAAAGTATAAAAAAAATCAAGATTATAAGAAATCTAATCTATTTGAGGATTATACTTCTCTAACCATGATAACCCTAAAATAATTAGATTAAAAAAATATCTATTGTTATTAAATATTCTTAAGCTATAATGATCTTTAGTTACTATATTTAAAATAATTATTTTATAGATAATGTCTTCAAATAAAAACAAATGACCATCTATGACTTCTATATACACAAGTTTGATTTTTTTAATTAATAATATTTCTTATTTTTTGAAAAAATCTTCATCTATAAAACAAACTAGAAAAGCACTGAAAAGAGTGAAGAAGATTTCACTCTTCCTTCTCTATATATTCTTAACTAAGAGCTATGTGGCGATGTCTAGTAAGACCTCCAAAAAATATTGACTTTATAAGACATGTATCTAAACTTACAAGGCAAGTTTTTTATATGTATGCCACTTATTTAGCTTGTTCTACAAGCTATTAATACATGGTCAATTTGTTGATAAAGTTTTTAATCTATCAATCAACTATAAATATATGTAAAATCAAAGCAACATCTATGAAGCTTTTAAAAAGTTTTTTTAGAAAATATTATAAATTAAATCTATTTTTATCTACTTCTACTTAATTATACAAGTAAATATTAGAATAAATATATATGTCTATGATAAAAATCTTTATTTCAAATATGTTAACTTGAAGATTTTGACAATTGCAATATTTCATTTAATAAGTTAGCAAGTGATAGTTCTTGAGTTGAATCTGTTCATTATTGGTTTTCCAACTCATTAATTTCATAAATATAGAAAAATTTCAAACAAAAATAGAAAGTAGAATTTTATCTTTTTTAGATCTTATTTCTTTTATAGCAAAGATTTGCTATTTTTTATCTTAATTTTGATGGATGTTGTCAAAAAAAAACTTAGCCGTTTCTTTACCTAAGATAAATTTTATATGTAGTACAAAATGAGCCATCTTAGTAAAAAAATCTACTATCACAAATATAAAATCATACAAATTTGAGACTAAAAGATCTATGATAAAATCCATAGAAACAAAAGTTCATGATTGTTTTGAAACAGATAATAGTTAAAAAAAGTCCATAAGGTCAATGGCAAAGAGTTTTTGATCTTGAAAAATACCACATGATTGTCGAAGTCTTTAATTGCCTTTCACATTTGAGGCTACTAGAAATCTCTTGATATTAGGTCCAAAGTCTTATTATATCCAAAATGTCTAATTATTGGAAAGTCATGACAAGATTCAAGAACACGTAGTCTTACTTTGTCATCTAGAATATATTATTTTTCCTTAAAATAGAATAGATTATTTTTGAACTTGAATTTAGAAGTATTATGAAACTTAAGAAAATTATTCTTGATTTTATAAACAAAAGGATCAAAAGACATACTTGATTGAATTTGCTTGACAAAGGTTGAATCAATAATCAATATTGATTTTATTGCTTGAAGATGAAAATACTTTGGCTTCAAGAGAATTCTTTTTTGTTGATCAAAAGCTACATCTTCTTCTTTAGGTATAAGATAAAAACATCTAGAAAGGGCATCTGAAAAACTTTGTTGTTTTTTGGATTGATAAGTAAGCTTGAAATTAAATCTTGATAATGATATTCTTGAAGGGGCTTAACAATGATTCAAAATACATATTGATATGAAGTACTTGAAGTTCTTATGAACCGTATATATGGTATTGTATAATCACTCAACTATATGATAAAAAAATAAAAACATAGATGTTATTATAGAAAAATTTAGAAAGAAGATGTGGTAGAAAAATAAAGTTAAATAATAGGAAGATAATAAAAAGTTTATTCTAATTATTATTTTTTAAAGAGGGAGCTTTTATTTTCTTTATAGAAGCATAAATATCTCAAATCAAAGTAAACAAGATAAGTAATTGACATATACATGTTTAATAGAAAGTTACTAATAGATTTAAGTAAAAATTATCTCAAATTATTAAATATTAATATTTGAAGAGGACTAATTATCAACCTAGATCAAAACTAGACTTTAAGGCATAAAACCACATATCTACAATGATTCTAAGGTTCTTTAAGAGATCAAAGAATGGGATTTGAAAGCAAACTTGTAAAGAAATTTTTAATCATTTTTTTAAAATCAATTAATTTAATATTTATTTTTTAGAAGATTTTCAAAGTTAATAATATTCTTAGTTGGATTACATTTTAAAAAATAAAATTATATTTATAAAATTGAAGGTTTTTAAAATTTTCTGATATATATACAAGTGAATTTTGGTTAATGTGTTGGTATTTTAGTTGTTAGTGTGTGTACACATTTTGGAATCAATCAAATGGTTAGATCAAAGTGTATAAAGGTTTTTGAAGATTGATGTCTCAAAAATTAGAATTTTTTGGTCACTGAATATTTTTAAGATTTTTAATAATATGTTGATTGGATTTAAGTGAATTTTTTTCTATATAAAGAATAGACTTAATTTTTAATAGTTTAGGTATATTTTAGAAGCAATTCAATGATTCAAGAAGAAGATATTGGTACTAGAAGTTCAATATTTAGATTGGAGTAGGAAGTTAGCTAGCACCCAAGTCGATTTTAGGTTTGATCTTCTATTTATTAAGTTCGATTTCTTTCAAATTTTGTGTACTTATTGCCAAATCAGTTGTTGAGAGATGTAAAAATTCTTAGGAAGATCAATGGTATAATTGATAGATATTGAGGTTTTAAACTATCCTAGGATTAAATTAATTTGATTAGCATTTGGCATAAAATTTAAGAATTAGTTAGGATTTAGAATTTGTTTAGAATTTAGTTAGGATTTCACTTAAGACTTAAATAAGAACTATTAAGTTTTTAATTAGAATTTTATTTTGATACTTCTTTTGAAAATATTTAGGATTTCTTCATACTTCTATTATAATTTCTTTGATATTTTTTTGGATTTCATTGATGAAAAAAGACTAGACTATCTCAAAAACCTAACATCCTTCCAAACTACAATAATATAAGGCCTTCTCATAAAATAGGATAAAATAGATTAAAATAAAACTGAATAAGACTAAACAGAATAGAACATGAAAGACAAAATTAAGCAAACATAATCATAAAAAATAGATCTGAACAGAAAGATGTAGAACCAAACTATTCTAAGAGAAAGGATCTGAAGTCATACTTGATCAAATGCCTCCAAAAGGCCTTGGCCAGTCTTATTTATATCTTGTCCTACTATCCTAGACTTTCTAGAATGTTCTTAGATTGTAGGCCTTACTTAAATAACCACCTTAAACTTCTCTTTTAGAAAATTCTATGGTAGGCTCCATCTAAATAATTGTCCTAAATCTTTTCTAGAATATTTGTCAAGGACAAGAACTCGATGAAAGCTAAAGAATAAGTGAGACTTTTCTCAAAAAGAAATAGGACAAAATAGAAATATGTATATTAAGAAAGAAACTGGAATGGCTATTGCCAAAATACAAGAAAACTAGAGACCCTTGAAACTAGACTAGAAGCAAGAAAGGAGTTGACAAGAGTGAAGAGGGCTTCACTCTTGCCTCTATATATACTATCTAACTAGAAGCCACGTGGCGATGTTCTATAAGACCTCCAATATATGTTGACTTTCTAGGCCACATGCCTTTGCTTGCAAGGCAAGTTTTCTATGGATGGACCACGTAGTTAGCTTGTTCTTTAAGCTTCCAACATGTGTGGCACATGGCTAACTTGTTGACCAAGTTTCTAACCTAAAAATCAACTATAGACTCCTATAAAGTCAAAGCAGCGTCTATGAAGCTTCTAAGAAGCTTCTCTAGAAGATATTACACAATTAACCTACTTTTACATACTTTTATCTATTCATATAGGTAATTATATGTATGTCCGTGACATTACCCCCCCTTCTAGGGACGAGTTCCACGAGGAGCGGTGATTATATATTGAGAAAATCTAATATGCGGCGAATTGTATTTGCTACATACTCTGATCTTTGTTCTCTTCGAAGATAGTTGATGGGTCCTCTTAGCCATCGATAGTGTCCCATTCCAGGGCGAGAAGACCACCCTGTTATTTGATCACTGTTGAGGCCTTCATAACTTCCTTCAAATAATACATTTGAAACACCATCAGGAGTCGTTCCTATCTCCAATAATATCACCAAACATCGAGAATCTCTTCCAAGGTCGTGATACCAAACGCGTTGTATCTCACCATCTATTCGAGGAAGAACATGTCGTTCTTGAGGGTCTTCATCTCGGTTGCGTCGTCTTGAAGGTTGTGACAATCGCAATGTCTCATCCGGTAAGTCAGCAAACGAAGGTTCTTGAGTTGAATCCGCTGGTTGTTGGCTCTCCATCTAATTAGCGTCACAAAATGCAAAGAAGTTACAAACAAGGATAGGAAATTGAATGTTATCTTGCCTCAATCTTGTCTCTTTTATAAGAGAGGTTTTCATCTTGGTTTTGATGGATGTCGTTGATGAAAAACTTTGACTTTAGCTGATGCATTTGCTAGATTCCTGGATGGCTCCCATGTGCGCTCACTAATATCATATCCGCACCAATGAACAAGATATTCCAGCTTATTTCGGCGCCGCCTTGAGTCTAATATCTCTTCCACCTCAAATTCTTCATTATTATCTACTTCTATAGGAGGCGGTGGCATTTGTCTTCTTCTTTGTATATCCACTGTCTTATATGGTTCAAGAAGAGACACGTGGAATACAGGATGGATCTTCATTGACTCCGGTAGATGTAATCGATATGCAACTGGGTTGATCTGTTCGGAAACAGAAAAGGGGCCAAGCCTACGATAGTCCAATTTGTCACAAGGTCAAGTGGTCTTGATATTGCGACGAAGTAGCCATACCTTATCACCCACGTTGAGTTGTGGTTGCTCTTTACGATATACATCTGCATTTATCTTTTGCCGTTCTTGAGCTTTCTTCAACTGCGCCTTCATTATTGCATGTAACTCTGACAACCGATTTGCCATATCTTCTGCTGCAGGATTATCAACTTTTGAAAAATCAAAAGTATCAAGTCGTGGATGATAGCCATAATTGGTAAAGAAAGGTGTTTGTTGCGTGGAGGAATGTACCGTATTATTATAAGCAAACTCTGCCAATGGCAGAAGGTTTGTCCAATCATCTTGTTGATAGTTGATGGTACACCTTAAATACTGTTCCAAGACTTGGTTTACGCGCTCTGTTTGTCCATCAGTTTGAGGATGGAAAGCTGAAGATAGCTTTATGTCCACTTTTAAAATCTTGAAAAGAGTCCTCCAGAATCTCGACACAAATTGAGTTCCCCTATCCGATATGATATCTTTAGGTAATCCATGATAGCGATAGATATTATCAATGAAAAGCTTAGTTGTTTCTTCACCTGTGATAGATTTTATACATGGCATAAAATGTGCCATCTTGGTGAAACGATCTACTATCACAAATATAGAATCATAAGATCTTGAGTTTGAAAGATCTGTGATGAAATCCATAGAAACAGAAGACCATGGTTGTTCTGGTATAGGTAATGGCTGAAGAAGTCCGTAAGGTCGATGTCGAGGAATTTTTGATCTTGAACAAATATCACATGATTGTACAAAGTCTTTGACTGACTTCCACATTTGTGGCCACCAAAAATCTCTTGATATGAGTTCCAAAGTCTTATTATATCCAAAGTGCCCTGCTGCTGGAAAGTCATGACGTGCTTGAAGAACACGCAAACGTGCTTTTCCTTCTGGAACATATAGGCGTCCTTCAAAATATAATAGATTATTCTTGAACTCGAACTTAGAAGAATCATGAGACTTGGAAGAATTATTCTCGATATCATGAACAAGAAGGTCTGAGGACATACTAGACTGGATTTGCTTGAGAAAAGTTGAATCAACAGTCAATGTTGATTTCACTGCTCGGAGATGAAATTGCTCCGGTTTCAAGAGGACCGTTCTTTGTTGCTCAAAAGCTGCATCTCCTTCTTTTGGTGCAAAATAAGAACGTCTAGACAGGGCATCGGACAAACCTTGTTGTTTTCCTGGCCGATAAGTGATAATGAAGTCGAATCTTGACAAAGACATACTCCAACGAGCTTGACGACGATTCAACACGCGTGCTGACATGAAATACTCGAGGTTCTTGTGATCTGTATACACAGTGACTGGACTAGAAGCACCTTCTAGATAATGACGCCATTCTTGAAAGGAATCCACGATTGCAAGAAGTTCTTTATCGTGGATCTCATAATTGATCTCGGCTGCTGAGAATTTTCTTGAATGAAAAGCTATCGGATGAAGTTTGTCATCTGTTCCCATTTGTGATAAAACTGCACCCAAGGCAAAATCCGATGCGTCTGTTTCCATAAAAAATGCCTTGGAAAAGTCAACACGATATAAGACTGGTGCAGAGACAAACGATGTCTTCAAGGCTTCAAATGCTGCTTCCGCTTCTTGATTCCATTGGAATTTATCTTTACTAGTCAAGCTTGTAAGTGGAGCTGCAACTCGTGAGAAGTCTTTGATAAAGATCCGATAGTAATTGGCAAATCCCAAGAAACATTGGACATCTCTTACAGTCTTTGGAATCTTCCAATCCATGATTGTTTGGACTTTCTTAGAATCCATCATAAGACCATCATTTGAAATGATGTATCCTAAAAAGTCAACTTGAGTAGTATGAAATACACACTTTTCCATCTTGGCGTACAATCCTGCATCTCTGAGTTTTTGTAATACTTGACGAACATGTATTTCATGTTCTTCAACATTCTTAGAATAAATCAGGATATCGTCTAGGTAGCAGACGACAAAATTGTCTAAGAATTCACGAAATACATCATTCATGAGATGTTGAAAAGCAGCTGGTGCATTCGTGAGTCCAAAAGGCATGACATTATATTCAAAATGCCCGTACCTGGTTCGAAACGCAGTCTTCCATTCATCTCCTTCTTTGATCCGTACTAGATTATATGCTCCTCTTAGATCTATTTTTGTATAGATCTTAGCTTGATTTAACTGGTCAAGGAGTCTTGATATCAAAGGTAATGGATACCTGTTCTTGATTGTGATCTTGTTGAGTCCTCGATAGTCAACACACATTCGTAAAGATCCATCTTTTTTCTTTACGAATAAAATTGGAGCTCCTGCTGGAGATTTTGAATGGCGTATGAAATTCTTCGCTAAATTCTCGTCAATATATGTCTTGAGTTCAGCCAACTCATCTTGCGATAAACTGTAAATTGGTCCAAATGGTGGCAGAGTTCCTTCCTTGAGATCGATTGAACAATCGTATGGGCGATGCTCAGGAAGAATATCTGCATTCTTTTTCTCAAAAACGTCTTGATAATCCTGATATTGACTTGGAATGCCACTTGAAGTCTTTACGCTTTCAGAAATAGGTGCAGCATAAATAGCAAAAGTTGATCCTTCTTTTGCTGCGTGTATAAATGCTTTTGCACCTATAAGTACGGGTTTTACTATACTAGACTCATGGTTTTTTACTTGATTAATAGAACTGTTATTAATGCTCTGAGGAAAATCAAGTTTACGAGAAATCCAATCTATTCGAGGATTATACTTTTCTAACCATGATAAGCCTAAAATAACTGGATTAGAAGGAGATCTAATTATATTAAAAATTACGCAACTACTATGACCATTTATTACTACATCTACAGGAAGTATTTCGTGAGTTACATCTCCAGAAGACAACGGACGACCATCTATGACTTCTACGTGTACAGGTTTAGTTTTTTGTATTAATGATATTCTATGACATCTAGCAAATTCTTCATCTAAAAAACAAGATGAGGCTCCTGAATCTACCAAGGCAGAGGCTTTGTAATTATTAGGTCCTAAACGCACATCTATTATAAAACAAGGAGATGGTTCTGAGGAGAGGATAGGACCTTTATTAGAAGTTATACAAGATTCCAGCCGCACGGTCCCTATTGTAGCTGGACGTACTCGTTTTCCGACATACTGTCTTCTTTGACAGCCGTACTCCTCATTTTGTAGTTACGTCACTTCTTTGGACAATATTGAGCAGTGTGCTTAGGTTCTCCACAATATAAGCACAATCCTTCTTGTCGACGACGAGACTTTTCTTGCTCAGTAAGAGGTTTGAAACGTATCGCATCAATTTGCATATCCTCTACTTCTGAAGGTATGTGTTGAGGAGACGTCGGTGTTGCCATTGAATTGTAGTAACGTTGAGGCCCACTTGTGCGACTCTCGGATCGAAATTCAAAAAGTCGATTGTCGCACTTCACAGCAAAGTCAATTGCTTGACTCAATGTTTGAGGATCAGGTAAATTAAGCATCAATTTCTTTACCTCATATTGTAATCCGTAGAGAAATTGACTCACAAATGCGGCATCATCCCACTTGATATCAGTTGCAAGTTATCGAAATTGCGAAGCATATAATGTTACTGATGGATTGCCTTGTCGCAAAATACGGATCTTGTTGGTTGCAACACGAATTGCATCATGTTCTCCAAACATGGATCGAAACTCCGCCAAAAAAGCCTCCAGATTATCCAATATTGGATCTCGTCGTTCAAGAAAAGATGAAAACCATGACAATGCTGAACCTGAAAGAAGTGTACCAATGAATCTAACTTGTGACCCTAGAGTTGGATAGCTCTGGGGTTGAAGTTCAATCACTAGTTGGACCTGATTGATGAATCCTCGAAACTTGGATCTGGTACCATCAAACTTCTCGGGCAAGGCAACTCTCGGTTCTCTAACACTCGAAGGGTGTTCCATTCTGAGAGAAGGGATATGCTTTGGTGCAGATGTTGAAGCAGCCCTAATCATCTCTATATCTTCACTTCCTACCATTCTTGTTGCTCCTTGTGGTGGTAAATGGAGTTGATGCATCGCAAGCATTAACTCCCTCAATTGTTCTTGCATCTGTGCCATTGCACTCTTCATTTCAACAAGCTCTGCCATAGTAGCACTTAGAAAAGAGAAGATGTCTAACAACGCTCAAAACAAATAGAAGAGAGGAATTGATAACAAAGAAAATACTAAGAACAATATCAGTTTAAAAGAGGGTAATCCGCAACTTCAAATGCGCTTATGTCTTATCAAGAAAAAGGGGTAATCCACTCTTAATCAAGAAAAGATAAAGCTCTGATATTGTAAGTGTACTCTTGTCAATCTGTCAAGGACAAGAACTCGATGAAAGCTAAAGAGTAAGTGAGACTTTTCTCAAAAAGAAATAGGACAAAATAGAAATATGTATATTAAGAAAGAAACTGGAATGGCTATTGCCAAAATACAAGAAAACTAGAGACCCTTGAAACTAGACTAGAAGCAAGAAAGGAGTTGACAAGAGTGAAGAGGGCTTCACTCTTGCCTCTATATATACTATCTAACTAGAAGCCACGTGGCGATGTTCTATAAGACCTCCAATATATGTTGACTTTCTAGGCCACATGCCTTTGCTTGCAAGGCAAGTTTTCTATGGATGGACCACGTAGTTAGCTTGTTCTTTAAGCTTCCAACATGTGTGGCACATGGCTAACTTGTTGACCAAGTTTCTAACCTAAAAATCAACTATAGACTCCTATAAAGTCAAAGCAGCGTCTATGAAGCTTCTAAGAAGCTTCTCTAGAAGATATTACACAATTAACCTACTTTTACATACTTTTATCTATTCATATAGGTAATTATATGTATGTCCGTGATAATATTCTACAATAGGTCCTACTTGGTCCATTAACCTAACTTCAATTCTAAAAACTTCCATGGTTCTAAATATCTATATAATTATCTTATCTATACCTTGTTATTGTTAATATCTATCCATTGATACGGAATATCCTTGTTTTGCTTCCGATGGTATCTTTGAATTGTCTCTTGGTAATAGGTGAGCTTTTGTGCATGTTTCTACATTGCATCGTGAATGGAATAACCTTCCTAAAGAACTTTGTACTAAAGTTGTGGAGATCTACTGCCATGACAAAGGTAGTGATGCCCCAAAACATTCTCTTCTTTATATTCTTGTTGGTCATGAAGTACAACTGGTGGTGGTAGTGGTTGGTGTCAATTCAAAAAGCACTTTGGCTCAGTATGAAATTCCTTCAGTTGCAAAATATGAAAGATTGGATGGACTTGAATATGTGGCAAAAGGTTAAGGTGGTATGCGACATCAAATATCACTACAAAAAATATGAAAAGGTCCAAGCCACCAAGGTATTAGTTTTTGGATTTGAGCTGATGTAGCAAGTAGCAAGTTGGAGTTAGAGAGTAATACCTCATCACCCTCTTTGAAGGTCTTGTATTGCCAATGGTTATCTATATATTACTTCTAATAATTTTGTGTAATAAAGAGGTGATGTCTTGCTTCTTATAAGGCCGTTATAAGCTGTTGTATAAATTCCTCCATTGTTGGATTGTTAGTATCAATATGACGATAGAGAATTACTGGCATAATTGGATGTTGACTGATATTAAGGAAAAATGATGAATAATCAATATTTACTTGAATACTATCATTATAAGCAAACTCCAAGGGTGTCAAGTATTCATCCCAATCATTATGATGAACTGCCACAAATGCCTGTAGCATATTCTCCAAAATATGATTTGTATGCTTTATTTACCTATTTGTTTAAAGATGGAAGGCTATAGATATGGCAAGTCATGTGCCTTATAGCTTGAATAACGCTTACTAAAAACTTCTTATGAAGCATGGATCTTGATGTGAAATAATGACATGAGGTAATCTATGGTAACAAAAAATGGTATCAAAGAAGACACATAGAAGCATTGCAATATCAATATCTAAGCGTACTACGGCCAAGTGAAGTTCCTTCGAGAGTTGATCCACAAAGATAATAACCACAGTATGATTATGAAGCATCTACGGCAAACATGTAATAAGATTCATAGTCCCTTACTTCCAATGTGTCGTGGATAGTGAAATTGGCTGTAATAGTCTAAGAGATGTTGCATTGCATGCTTTGTTATATTGACATGACTCACAAGTGCATACAAAGGCTTGAACATCATGATCCAAACCTATCCAAATCCATGTCTTTGAGATTTGTTCTAAGATCTTTTCTCATTCTAAATGTCTACATATTAGAATATCGTGTCCTTCCTAAAGAATGCACATTTGGGATTTAGCATTGTCGGGTACATAAATTTACTTCTTGAAACAGAGCAAACCTTAATTAAAAGTATAATCTTGATATTGTATATTGTACATCTTCAATTGATTGCTAACCATCTTAAAATAAGCATCACATTTCCTAACTTCCTTCTATTTTACTTCTTTTATTAGATCTAAAATGATACTATTAATGGTAGTGATTTTTGTCTTGTCTTCCAATTCACCTTTTAAATCTAGTCTCTGTAATAAACCATCTGACACAATATATTATTGCCTTTGTTTGTACTCAAGTTGGATATCAAAAAGCTGAAACTAATCATTCAAATGATGATGTGTCACGGCCATAATCATGTAAGCTAATAATTACATATAAAAATAGGTAGAAGTAAGTAAAAGTAGATAAAAGTAAGTTAATTGTATAATATTTAATATAGAAGCTTCCTAGAAACTTCCTAGACGCTGCTTTGACTTCATAGGTGTCTTTAATTGACTTTTTGGATTAGAAACGTAGTCAACAAGTTGGCCATGTGCCACACATGTTGTTAGCTTGAAGATCAAGCTAACTATGTGGCCCACACGTAGAAAAACTTGCCTTGTAAGTCAAAGCATGTGTCCTACAAAGTCAACACATATTGGAGGTCCTATAGAACGTCGCCACGTAGCCCCTAGTTAGATAGTATATATAGAGACAAGAGTGAAGGCTTCTTCACTCTTGTCAACTCCTTTCTTGCTTCTAGTCCAGGTTCAAGAGTCTTTAGTTTCTTGTCTTGTGGCAATAGCCATTCCAGTTTCTTTTTAATATACCTACTTGTTTATATTTTGACTTATTATATCGAGATAGCCTTTTGGTGTATATTTTTCCTCATCGAGTCTTTGTCCTTGACATGATGTTGCAATTTCATATTTTCCAGATATAAATCATATAGCAATGATTTTTGGTTAGTAAAAATAACCATTGGCTTCTCCAATAGATAGTATCGCCATACCTTTATAATGTGTACAATTGCTAATTGCTTCTAATGACGTACAGAGTAATTGTGCTCTGCCTTTCTGAGCTTGAGTGATTTATATGCCACAAGTTGATGGCCCCTATCAAAGTCTTGTTGAAGAATGGCTCCAATACCTAAGTTGGAAGTATCAATGTCAAGTGTATAAGGAAGATTAGGATTATACGATTGTAATATTAGAGCAGTAATGAGTGCCTCTTTCAACTTATCAAAGGCATTTTGATGCTCTACTTTCCATTCAAATGGAACATTCTTTTTCAATAGGGTTGTCAATGAAGCAATAATGTGAGCAAATCGCCAAATAAAACAATGATAGTATCTAGCAAGGCCTCAAAAAGAGCAAACTTCAGAAGCATCTTTGGGGGTTGGTCAATCCTCCATTGCTTTTACCTTATCTTCTTCGATACGCATTCCTATGGAGGACACCACATGCTCCAAAAATGTGACTTTCGACTTCTAAAGTTCATATTTTTATTATCTATAATAAAATCAACTAACTTGTAGTTGACATAATACATATCATAGGTATTACTTATGCCCTTTACGGATTTTACTATACATGAGGATATCATCAATAAAGACAATTACATACTTATCCAAAAGATCTCAAAACAATCTATTCATGTAATTCATGAAAGAAGCTGGAGCATTGGTAAGACTAAAGGGTAAAATCAGCCATTCAAAATATCCGTAGTGCATATAAAATGCCATCTTTTCTACATCTTCTCTTCTAATAGGTGTTTGTCAATATCTACTCTGAAGATCCAATATACTAAAGATGGTCACATCTTGAAGTTGGTCAAGAAAATCATCCACGCATTAAAAGTGAATATGTATTTTTAATAGTCTGCTTATTGAGACCTTGATAGTAAATTCAAAGGCAAAGTCCACCATCTTTCTTAGGTGCAAAGAGTATATGTGCTCCCCATGGTAATGTGCTTTCTCAAATGAGGTCTTTTTCTAAAAGTTTATCCAATATCTTCCGCCGCTCTTCAAGTTCTTTTGGTCGTAGATAATAAATTGGTCAACTTATTGATTTGGCTCCATGCAATAGTTCTATTTGAAACAAGGCACCTCAATCAAGAGATATGCCACTAGGTATGTCAATTAGAAGATATCTTGATATTTTTGTATAAGTTTCTCTATCCATTCCACTCCTTTGGTTGCCTTTTCTACTACTAACGTAAGATTTAGAACCACCATATATACTAATTGCTCATCATATAGCTACTTCTTTATAAAGGTTGTTCCTACAAGTAAGTCTTTGATTGCAGATTATTTTTCCTCTTCACTTGATGTAGAGGTATTATCAAGGACACAAATTGGAAGAAGATGCATAAAGTCGTGGAATTTGTATCAAAATAAAAGTGACAAAATAGAAGAAAGTATGTATATTCAAGGAAGAATTGGAATCGCTATTACTAAAAACTAGAAAACATAAGACTCTTGAAACTAGACTAAAAACGAAGAAAGAAATTGACAAGAGTGAGAAAGGCCTCACTCTTGCCTCTATATATACTACTTAATTAAGAAATATATGACGACATGCTATAGGACATCTAATACACGTCCAACTTGTATGACACATGTCTAATTTACAAGACAAGTTTCTCAGGTGTGTGCCATATGTCCAACTTATACTACAAGTGGTCAACATGTCAACACATGGCCTCCTTGTTGATGAAGTTTTCAACCTACTAATCACCTATAGACATGTATAAAGGTAAAGCAACGTCTATGAAGCTTCTAAGAAGCTATCGACAAGATATTATCATATTTATCTATTTTGATTTACTTCTACCTATTCTTATTATCTAGATAATTATCAAGATAAATATGTATGTCCATGACATTATCTCCCTTTCTAGAGACAAGTTCGACAAGGAGCGGTGATTACATGTAATTGAAGTCCAAGATGTGCCGAACTGTATTTATTACATATTCTGATCTTTATGCCCTTCAAAGGTAGTTGATAGGTTCCTTCAACCATTGATAATATCTCATACTAGGGTGAGAAGACCACCCTGATATTTAATTATTATTGAAGCCTTCATAACTTCCTTTAAATAAAACATTAATAATTCCATAAAGAGAGGTTCTTATCTCTAAAAGTATCACTAAACATTAGGAGTTCCTTCAAAGGTCGTGGTATCAAACGTGTTGTATCTTGTCATCTATTCAAAGAATAACATGTCATTCTTGAGGGTCTTCATCTCGATTTTGCCATCTCAAAGGTTGTGATAGTTGCAATATCTCTTTTGATAATTCAGTAAATGATAGCTCTTAAATTGAATTTGTTGGTTGTTGGTTCTCCATCTCCTAAGCATTAAAAAATCTAAAGAAATAATGTTATAAGAAAGAATGAAATCTCCATTGGACTTACTTTACTTTATAGGAAAGAATTTCTTGACTCTTCATTTTGGTTTTGATGGATGTCGTTGATGAAAAGCTTTAACTTTGGCTAATGCATTTTCTAGATTCATAGATGGCTCCCATGTAAGTTTATTAATGTCATATCTATGCCAATGTACTAGATATTCTAACCTATTTAAGTGCCGCCTTGAATCTAAGACTCCATCTACCTCAAATTCTTTATTATTGTCCATTTCTATAGAAGGTGGTGGCATTTATCTCCTTCCATGTATATCCATTATCTTGTATGGCTCAAGTAAAGATACATGAAATACAAGATGGATTTTTATAGACTCCGGTAGGTATAATCAATAAGCAACTAGATTGATCTGTTTACAAATGGGAAATAGTCCAACCCTATAATAATCCAATTTGTCACAAGATCGAATAGTTTTAATATTATGACAAAGTAACCATACCTTATCCTCTACATGGAATTGAGGTTGTTCATTGTAATAGACATATGTGCTGGTTTTTTGTCATTCTTGAGCTTCTTTTAATTGTGCCTTCATTATTACATGTAGCTCTAACAATCGATTTATAGCATCTTTTGTTTCAGGATTATTAACTTTTTAAAAGTCAAAAGTATCAAATCGTGGATGATAACCATAATTGATAAAGAAAGATGTTTGTTGAGTAGAAGAATATACCAAATTATTGTAAGCAAACTCTACCAATGGCAAAAAAGTTGTCCAATCATCTTGTTGATAGTTGATGGTACACCTCAAATACCACTCTAAAACTTGATTTATCCGTTTTGTTTGTCCATCAATTTGAGGGTAGAAAGCCGAAGATAGTTTTATATCCACCTTCAATATCTTGAAAAGAGTTTCCTAAAATCTTGATAAAAATTAAATTCCTTAGTTTGATATAAGATTCTTTGAAAATCTATGATAGCAATAAATGTTGTGAAGGAAGAGGTTAGTTGCTCCTTCACGTGTGATAGATTTTGTACATGGTACAAAATGTGCCATCTTGATGAAAAGATCTACAATGATGAATACAGAATCATATGAACTTTAAATTGAAAAATCCGTGATAAAATCCAAAGAGACAAAAGACCAAGATTGTTCTTGTATAGGTAATGGTTGGAGGAATCCATAAGGTCGATGATGAAGAGTTTTTGATCTTGAACAAACATCATATGTTTGTACAAATTCTTTAACAACCTTCGACATTTAAGGCCACTAAAAATCTTTGGATATAAGCTCCAAAGTCTTATTATATCCAAAATATGCTATTGTAGGAAAATTGTGAAGAGCTTCAAGAGCATGTAATTGTCCTTCTCCTTTTGGAACATATAAGCGTCTTTCAAAATAGAATAGATTCTCCTTAAATTCAAATTTAGAAGTATCTTGAGACTTAGAAGAATTTATTTTAATATCATGAATAAGAAGGTTTGAGGACATACTTGCTTGGATCTGCTTGAAAAAAATCAAATCAATAGTAAATTTTGATTTCATTGCTTGGAGATGAAATTATTGTAGCTTCAATAACATTATCTTTTATTGGTCAAAAGCTGCTTCTCCTTCTTTTTGTATAAAATAAGAATATTTAGAAAGAGTAATAGACAAACCTTATTATTTTCTTGACTGATAAGTGATATTAAACTTGAATCTTGACAAAGACATACTCCAACAAGCCTGGAGATGATTCAAAATATGTGTTGACATGAAATACTCAAGATTCTTGTGATCCATTATCGTGATATCACATGACTAATAGATGAAAGAGTGTAGAAATTATTATAATGTACAAGATCTTAGTTCAAAGTATTAGAGCAAATTATCTTAGAAATATAGTTAATAGTCAAAAGGGTAGTAAAACTAAAAGGTACTAATACTGCCTTTTAGAAAGGTGACTTCTACTTACTTTGTAGGACCATAAATAAAGCAAAACAAAGTAGATTAGAAAAAATGAATGATATAGGCATCTTTAGAAGGAAGTTAAGAGTAAATTCTAGTAAAATTTACTTAGAAAAATCAGATATTAATACCTGGAGAGGGCCGGTTATGAAACAGGGTCGAAATCAGACCCTGAGGCACAAAACTGAGTCTCGAAAACTACTCCAAGGTTCTTTTGCAAATCGAAGAGTGGAATTTGATAGCAGATTGAATAAAGTTTCTATGAGCATTGATTTTGGATGATTTAGAGTTTTTATGACTTTGTAAGAGCTGTACAAAGTTAAGATTGTTTTTTGATGACTTAAGTTTTGTGTAATAAAATAGGGTTGATGTTTTTAGTGATTTCAAGAGTTTTGTAATAGATCTATAAGTGAATTTTTTTGAATTAATGGTCATAGCTGTGCTTAATGTGTGTTGTGAATCTTAGCTCGACATAACTATTGAATTGAGGGTTATTGAGGTTTAAGTGAGTTAAGGTCGTAGAAAGTAGAATTTTAGGTCCAATAAGAGTTTTTAAGATTTCTTGCAATCTACTAGTTGGATTGGAGTGAAACTTAAGTGAGAGGATATTAGACTTATTTTTCTATATATATGAGAATTTTGAAATCAATTGAACGGTGGAAAGAAGAGATATTGGCTCTGGAAGATTAGCATCAAGGTTGGAAAAGAAAGCCAGCTAATACTTGAGCATGTTTTTGATGTTATCGTCTATTTGGTAATTTCGATCCTTTTCAAATTTTTTGTGCTTGTTTTTAACTTAGTTTTTAAGAAGTATGAAAAATTTGAGTTAAGATCAATGGTTCATTCATTAGTTATTGAGGATTAATTTTGTTGTAGAAATTACTAGGGTTTGGTTAGGATTTGATTTAGGATTAGGATTTAGTTAGGATTTGGTTACAATTTGGTTAGGATTTGATTTAGGATAAAGATTTGGTTAAGATTTAGTTAAGTTTTGGTTTAGAGTTTAGGATTAGGATTAAGGTTTGATTAAGATTTGATATTAGATTAAGATTTGGTTAGGATTTGGTTAAGGTTTGATTTAGGATTAGAATTTGGTTTAGGATTTAGGATTTAGGATTTGATTAAGGTTTGATTTAGAATTAGAATTTGATTTAGGATTTAGGATTTAGTTAGGATTTGATTTAGAATTAGGATTTATTTTAGAGTTTAGAAGTTGGTTAGGATTTGATTTAGGGTTTAGGATTTGATTTAGGATTTAGGGTTTGGTTTAGGATTTAAGATTTAGTTAGGATTTGATTAGGATTTGATTTAGGATTTAGAATTTTATTTGAGATTATTTAAGATTTAAGATTTAGCTAGTTTTTGGCTTAAAGTTGGAATGAAGTAAGATTTCAACTAAAATTAAATTAAAATTGAATTGAGATGTATTTGAAATATATTTGTATTCATTCTAATATTTCTTTAAGATTTCTTATTGTTTCTTTGGAATTCCTTTGAGGTTTCTCTGAATTTGATTAAAGCTTGTTAGGCATTGTTAGTATTCTATTAAAATTAGAATTTTGTTGTTACAATTTCCATTCTACCTTCTACAACTAGGTACCCAGAATATTCTCAAACAAGACTTCACGTTGTTGTATTACGTACTATCTAGCTTGAGAATGCACCGGGCATCTGGTTGTGGAAGATAAAATGATGTTTTGCAAGTATCCAAGTAGTCTAGTAGATTTCAACTACCTGAACACAAACTATTTCGGATTTCAATATAAAAGCTTAATCCCAATACAAAGTGCTTAGAACACTATTTTTAATAGCTTCTAGATATTATAAGCACAAATTCTTTTGTTATTTGTTATTTTTATTTTTTTATTTTTATTTTTTTATTTTTTTATTTTTTAAAATCCTAATCGTAGATAGCGAGCCTTGACAAGCTGTAATTCTCCATCTGATTGTCTGATTGTTGTGAGACTTCTACTACTAGTGTCTTTACAAGTCTTCTAAATGCTTAAGAAGTGCAATCCAATTCAACTTACAGATTGTAAGAACACCGTAAATCCACGCTAAAGTCCCTTGACCGCCACCTAGAAGGTTGATGATAAACTTTAACTTGTAATTTCTCCTTCTCTGACCATTAATTCTCATTCAAACTTTGTGTGCAGCTTCGCCTATAAGTCCTTGACTTATCGTGTTAAAATTCACCTTATTCCAGTTGGTAGATCTGAGATATTACAAAAATCCTAAACAACTCTAATATGCCAACTTTTGATACCTCTTTATACTAATGATCAAATATCTTCTATCCATACCATAAGATTAACAAAAAAATTTGCATACACTTAGTATACTCAACCATCTAGACACTTCTAAAATTTCAACCACAGATGTCTCTCCAATTTTGCAAAACAGTCAAGAGTACTAGCCTTTACTTTATTGCAAAAACCCAATTCATCAATATAAATACTAACTTTCAGCAACGATTGCAAAGTCCTCCCAATCTCTATGAAACCCAATTCTATACCTTTCGAAGGAGCTTGAAACTAACTCTCCGACTCCAAAAATTTGAGCTTAGAATGCCTCCTTCTTTTTCTTCTCCTCTCCTTTAATTTCGTGAGGTCTCGTATTCTTCTGCCCTAGACTGCGAATCAAAACAACAGACCCGCCTCCATGGAATTCCTGCCTCTAAGAGGATCTTTCCACGGAAAGGATGATTCTCCGAAATGGCATAGAGAACGGAACAGCTTCAAATGGAACTGAAGCCTCCATATTTGGGACCTCATTGGGTTGGCCAACCAAGTCAAGTCTCATATTGGGTAAGAGGCCCATATCAAGACCTGGATTGGATGTCCCTGTAATTGGGTCAAATTGGCCCTTCACATCAGACTCATCCAAATATTGAATTGGTCTTTTTTCTTTTTGCTGACTCCTAGTAAGAACGGCTTGGACTCATTCCACCCAATTTATCGGAGAATCTTGAGGACCTTGATTTATCCTTTCAATTTTTTCTTGGCTTTGGATCTGCTGATCTCGATTATTGAAATTGAATGGAGCATTATATTGCTAATAAGTATGCCCCGACTGCTTGCTATTCCCACACACTGGTGCATAATTGTCACTAGCTCTGGGATTCGAACATTCACTAGCATAATGACCAATTTGTCTGCAACCGAAACAATGAAGTGGTCTTCTTGCACCCCTATCAGGCATATTGGGTGTCTCCACAATATATACCTACTAGACTTGTTCCATGTAAGGTTAGAAAATGATCTTGGTCGTCCCGTTGATATGGAAGGTACTTAGTTGGATGACACCAGTGGAGCATATGCTGTTGTCACATTCAGTGGTACAGCTTACAATGGGGTGACATTAACTGGCCCCTGAATATTGGCACTAGAATTGGCCATTGTTTCTAACATCTAAGATGACTAAATATTAATAAATCTTTTTTATTTATATTTTTATCATATAGTTGTATTGCAACATGATAACATATTATGACATCTTATATATGGTGATTGGACTTAAAGTGCCTTCTAAATAATGATGCTATTTTTGAAAAGAATCCATGATTGTAAGAAGTTTCTTATTGTGGATCTCATAAGTAATCTCAATTGTTGGAAATTTTCTTGAATGAAAATTGGATGAAATTTGCCATCTGATCCTATTTGTCATAAGATTGCACCTAAGGCAAAGTCAAATACATCTGTCTCCATAAAAATCCTTAAAAAAGTCGACTCGATGCAGGATTGGTGTAGAAGTAAAAACTTTCTTCAAAACTTTAAATGATGCTTCTGCTTCTTTATTCTACTTGAGCTTATTTTTACAAATTAAGCATATAAGTTATATTACAACTTGAAAAAAATTCTTGATGAAGATCTGATAGTAATTGGTAAATCTTAAAAAGCATTATATATCTCTTTATTATTTTTGGACTCTTCCAGTCAAAGATTGCCTGAACTTTTTTAGAATCCATAATTAAATGATTGTTTGAAATGATGTATCATAAGAAATCAACTTAGATAGTGTAGAATATACACTTTTTCATCTTAGCATACAATCATACATCCCTAAGTTTTTGTAATACATGACAAATATGAGCTTCATATTTTTCTATATCTTTAGAGTAGATTAAAATGTCGTCTAAGTAACAGACAATAAAATCATCTAGAAACTCATAAAAAACATCATTCATAAGATGTTGAAAAGTAGCTGGTGCATTCGTGAGTCCAAAAGGCAGGATATTATATTCAAAGTATTTATATATTATTCGAAATGTAATCTTTCATTCATCTCCTTCTTTAATGTAGACCAGATTGTATGCTCCTTGTAAATCTATTTTTGTATAGATCTTAGCTTGATTAAATTGATGAAGAAGTCCAAATATTAAAGACAAAGGATATCTATTCTTGATGGTAATCATATTGAGTCCTCGATAATCTACACATATTTTCAATGATCCATCATTTTTCTTTACAAATAAGATAGGAGTTCCTACACGAGATTTTAAATGGTGTATGAAATTCTTGGCCAAGTTCTTGTCAAAGTGCTTCTTGATTTCAGCCAATTCATTTTATAATAAACTATAGATTGGACCAAATAGTGGCTAAGTTCTTTCTTTAAGATCGATTGAGCAATCATATGGATAATGCTCTGAGAGAATTTTTGCATTCTTCTTTTCAAAAACATCTTGAAAATCTTGATATTAACTTAAAATTTCACTTGAAAGCTTTCCATCATTTAAAATGGATGTGGCATAAATAACAAAAGACGATCCTTCTTTTGTAGCATGCAAAAAAGCTTTTGCATCTACAAGTATAGGTTTGGTTATATTAAACTTATGGCTTTCTATTGGATTAGAAAAATTCTTAATGATATTTGAAGAAAAGTCAAGTTTACAAGAAATCCAATTTATCACAGGATTATACTTTTCTAGCCACAATAAACCTAAAATGACTTGATTAGAGGGAGATCTAATTATATTAAAAATTATGCGACTATTATGACCATTTATTACTACATCTATAGGAAGTATTTCATTAGTAACATCTCCAAAAGATCACAAATGATCGTCCATGACTTCTATGTGTACAGGTTTAGTTTTTCGTACTAATTATATATTATGACTTTCAATAAATTCTTCATCTAAAAAATAAGAAAAGGCTCCTGAATCTATTAAGACAGAGACTTTGTAATTATTAGATCTTAAACACACATCTATTATAAAATAAGGAGAGGGTTTTGATGAGAGAATAGGACCTTCATTAGAAATTGTACAAGATTCTAGCCGCACAGTCCCTATTGTAGCTAGACAAATTTGTTTTCTGACATGTTTTCATCTTTGATAGTAGTACTCCTCATTTTGTAGTTGCATCGTTTCTTTGAATAATATTGAATAGTATTCTAAGCTTCTCTACAATATAAACATAATCTTTTTTAATATTGATGAATCTTTTCTTGTTTGGTAAGAGGTCTAAAATATACTGCATCAATTTGCATGTCTTCTACTTCCAAATGCTTAAATTGAGAAGTTGTTGGTGTCATCATTGAATTGTAATAACATTGAAGTTGCTTTGTATGATTCTTAGATCAAAACTCAAAAAGTTGATTGTCACATTTCACAGCAAAGTCAATTGTTTAACTCAAAGTTTGAAATCAGGTAAATTAAGCATCAATTTCTTTACTTCATATTACAATCCATAGAAAAATTGGCTAATGAGAGCTACATCATCTTACTTAATATTTGTTGCTAATTCTCAAAATTGTAAAGTGTATAATGTCATTGATCGATTGTCTTGTTACAGGACACGAATCTTATTAGTTGCAATACAGATTACATCATGGTTTTCATACATAGATCAAAACTCCACTAAAAATGCTTCCAAATTATCCAATATTGGATCACGTCATTCAAAAAATGATAAAAACCATGATAAAGCAGAACTTGAAAGTACTATTTCAATAAACTTGACTTGTGATCTTTGAATTGGATAACTTTGAGGTTGTAGTTCAATCACTATTTATACCTGATTGATGAATCCTCAAAACTTAGATCTTGTGCCATCAAAATTCTCAAGCAATTCAATTTTTGGTTCCTTGAAACTTGAACAATGTTTTATTGTAGCAGCACTAGTATGACTTAGTGTAAATATTGAAGTAACTCCAATCATTTCTATATCTTCATTGCCTGATAATCTTGTTGCTCCTTGTAATGGTAGACTGAGTTGATA
Organism: Physcomitrium patens; assembly: GCF_059467195.1. Taxonomy (NCBI): domain Eukaryota; kingdom Viridiplantae; phylum Streptophyta; class Bryopsida; order Funariales; family Funariaceae; genus Physcomitrium; species Physcomitrium patens. The sequence continues at coordinate 10,509,463 of NC_143414.1, read as the reverse complement.
CATTGCAAGCATTAATTCTCTTATTTTTTCTTGCATTTCATCCATTGTACTCTTCATTTCAGCAAGCTCTGCCATACTAGTACAATAAAAAGAAAGGTGTCTATTCTCACAAAATACAATACTCAAGAATCAAGAAATAAATAAATAATCTAGAAATAATATCAATTTAGAAGAGGGTAATCCATAACTTCTAATATGCTTATGTCTTATCAAGAAAAAGAGATAATCCACTCTTAATCAAGAAAAGTCAAAGCTTTGATATTTTATGTATACTCTTGTCAATATATCAAGGACACAAAGTCAAAGAAGATGCATAAAGTCATAGAATTTGTGTCAAAAAGAAAATGAAAAAATAGAAGAAAGTATGTATATTCAAAAAAAAATTGGAATGGCTATTGCCAAAGACTAGAAAACATAAGACTCTTGAAACTAGAGTAAAAACCAACAAAGGACTTGACAAGAGTGAAGAAAGCCTCACTATTGCTTCTATATATACTACTTAATTAAAGAATATGTGGTGATATGCTATAGAACCTTTAATATGCATCCAACTTGTAGGATATATGTCTAATTTGCAAAGCAAGTTTCCTAGGTATATGCCATATGTCCAACTTGTATTACAAGTGGTCAACATATTGACACACGGCCTCCTTTTTGGTTAAGTTTTCAACCTATTAATCACCTATAGACATGTATAAAGGTAAAGCAATGATTAAGAAGCTTCTAGAAAGCTTTTCACAAGATATTATATTTATCTACTTTGACTAACTTCTATCTATTCTTATTATCTAAATAAATATCAAGATAAATATGTATGTCCATGATAAGTGCAAAGATTCATCTTACGTCTTCCATCTTTAAAAGAGATTGTCCTTACTATCTAATCAACTTACTTATTTTCTATCTCTAGCCATGGCATACCAATGATAATATCATACCTTAGCTTTGTTACCTTGAATCTCTCTTAAGATGTAGGTGTCCGTCAATCTCAAGGTTTCTTCTTCACACGTCTCACTTAATACGCTCTCTCGATCATCTACAAGGTATACACTTCTTCTTTTGATTTCTTTGGTTTTAATTTTAAATTGATTGATAATTTTAGTTGAGATGTAATTTTCTATAAAGCCACAATCTACAAGTACTAAATATGGTTGTCCACTTAGTAGTCTTATAAGAAATACTAGCCGATCCTTTTTATAGTTGTCCAAGGCTATGTTATTTGTTTTTGAGAGACAATAGCTACTCCTAGTAGTGGCCCTTGGCGCCTTTACTAGAGAGTCTCATTTTCTTGTTTTGACTCATTATTGCCTTCATGAGTTTTAAAATTGTGAACTCACCTTGTCTTGCTAGTACTTATACTTTGACGTTTTCAATAACCTCCAATCTAATGGCTTGGCTCTCGATAATAGAAACATAATTCTTTTTATACTGATATTTGTTGTCTTTGTGATATCAGTGATTATTGTAAGACATCAATTTCCATTAGCATTGGTTGATGTGATGTAATATTAGATACCGACAAAGGACTTTGCTATCGTGATGTACTATGACTACATAGTAAAATTGTAATCAAAGTTGAATTTCTAATTAATATCTAATTATCTTAATTCAATTATAATTTGAGGTATCTAAGCATGGCTTTTATAAAAATCTCTTAGATTATTTTCTTATCTTAATAGTTAGTAGATTGAAGGTTAGTTAATAATTTTATCTTCTAGGTTGTAGAGACTCTTCTACTTCCTTAAAAAGACCATAAATTAATAAAATCAAGTTAAAAGAAATAAATAATTAATATAGTTGTTACTAGGGTTAAGTTGAGAGTAAGGTTGGACTAAAAATACCTTAGGATAGGTTAGATTGATACTCAAGGATCGACCATTTGTGAGACAGGGTCGAAATCAGACCTTTGGCTACTAAAACAATGGCCTAGGGCAAAATAAGGAATCATTTAAAGATCGGAGGTTAAGATTTGAGAGCTAGCTTGAATTTCTTTCTAGAGACGACTTGAAGACCAAGCTACACACCAATTTTAAGACAAAGTTAATAGTTGGAAAGGGAGAAATTATTGTTGGAATTTCTACTTCACTTTTCAAGTTGGCAGCCGAGTAATATCAGTGCAATTTTTGGAAGTTTTTGTCACAATCTATAAGTTGGATTGGGCTAAAAATTCTTCAACATATAAAAAACTTACATTGACAGTTGCATGAAAAATTCTATATTAAGTGGATAATCAGATTCGATGTTACAGCTTGTTAAAGCTCACTAATTAGAATTGAGGCTTACAAGAAAAATCTAATTTGCTTAAATATGAAAGTAACAAGGTAATTGGGATTTATATATGGTTAAGACTACTAAGAAGAGTTTTTTAAGCACTTTTGAATTGAAATTCAGATTGTGTTCTTCTCATAAGGATAAAATCTATTAGGGTTTCTTGGCTACTTGTAAAACACAATCTCACCTTCCACAGCTAGGTGCCCGGTGTATTCTTGAGCTGAACAACATGTAATATGACATAAGTGGTGAATCCGACATGAAAGTTTAGGGTAGAAGGTATTGGATTGTATTTGTGGTTATTTGGAATTAATGGTGTAAGAAGGCAAGAAGGCAAGAAGGTTGAATTTAGACTTTTTGATGGAGCTTTGGATGGAGCTTCAAGTAGACCTTGAAATGCAACTTCAAGTGGGATTTCTACTGGTGAACAAGATATGTATTTTGATCCAAATACTGCAAAAAAATTTCAAGTATTTACATTATTTATGCAACAGCAACAGGGCAATGATCGCAAAGAGGCTTTGGCAACCAAAACATTGCAAGTTGTGGTTAATAAGGTTGATCAATTTTATGGGAGGGATATTTTCAAATATTTAAGATGTTATGTGCAAGAAATGGAATTGAATCACATTTCTGAGAAGGAGATTATTCAATTATTTAAGCTTGCTATGATACCAAAGATAAGAGAGCATATAAGATCTATTATGGGATAATTTGAAAGTTCATGGAAGGTATTTTTACATGCATTGAAGGATGAGTATTTTTTGGAGGATATTGATCGAGTTACCAAGAAATCATTCTTAGGATAGATTAAGCGACCTAATAAAAATTTATATGCTATAGAATTATTAAGAGAATTTGAAAGGCAATTTTTTTGATTATCAAAAATGGAAAAATTAACATTGGAACCAAACAAGGTTGAATTGTTTCTTCAAGCTGTTAATAAAGAATTATAAGAGAAGTTAGAGATTCTTCTTGAAGATAAGGAAGAAGAGGAAGGATTGACAACAAAATATAGAGTTGTTGAAGATGCTATTGGATTATTTGCAAAAAAAGAAATAAGAAAGAATAGGTTTGATACTCGAAGAGTGATACAAGTACCAAAGACCTCAATGCCTACTACAAGATTGATTGTACCTATTGTCCAACCTCCATTGACTACACCAAAAAAAGAAGATATGGAACTTCAAGAGATTGTTCGAGGGATGCGAGATCTTTAAATCAAACTTGCAAGGCTTGAAAAAAAGACTTCTAGAATAAGTTCAAAGGCTACTTTTAAAAAAGGGTATGTACAAAGATGTATTTGATGTGATGATGATTCTCATTTTCAAAAAGATTGTGGTGAATTTGATGAGATGGTATAATAAAGCATTGTTTATTGGAAAGATGGGAAGGTTATATTAAAAGATACTGGTGATCTTTTCCAAACCAACTTTGGTAAAGGAGGCATGAAAGCATTGGTTAAAGATTATTTGGCAACACATGGAATTGTGGCAATAGAAGCTGCAAGTTATGGAACTAGAGTGGATAATGATAGCAGAAAAAAATTTGTTGGAAATTTTCAACCAAGTGGACTTTGGTCTTCTGCTATTTTTACAATACAAAAAGAAAAGATGCCATGAAAAGCTTTATTGAGAACTGCTGCAACAATTTGTGGTACTATGAATTAAAAAGATCATATAGAAGCTTTATTAGTACATACATATATTGCTAAAAGCCAACATGAAGCTTTAATGGAAGAAAAGAAGAGAAGAAATTTTGATAATTCAAGAAAAGAAAAATCTTCTGAGAGGCAAATTTGAAGAGATAAGACTCGTGCAGCGGCTTCACAAGAATTGCCCACAAAGGATACTTCAACAATATTGGAAGAAAAAGCAAAGGAGATGAAAGATAAAGTTAAATTGACAACTTATAAACTACTTTCTGATATTGAAGCGGCAACAGATTTAAAGGGAGTGCTTGAAGAATGTGTGCTCAATGCTAAAGTTGAGGTTCCATGGAAAGAAATTTTAGGAATTGTCAAGAAAGAATTCCATGATGTCATTATTGACAGTGTTAAACGAAAGAAGCAATTAATGGGAGAAGCTAGATTGAATCATGCTATTGATGCACACATATATGAAGGTGAAAAAGAAGTATTTGATAATTGTTACAAATAATTAGCAAATGAAGTGAGGAGTTTTAATCAAAGGATATGTTTTGATGATCAAAATAATAAAGATAGAGAGATTTTAAGTCATTATACTCAGAAGCATTGGGCTAGAGCAACTACAGAGGCATTAGTGAAGATTAGAAATATGGACAAGCCGGTTGTTGCTTTGATTGACTATGGTTAAGAGATAAACCTTATGTCGAAGGATCTTTATATGAAGCAAAGGTGGCCAATTGATATGGAGCATGAATGAATAATACGAGTAGCTAATAATACATAAAGGGAGTTATATGATGTTTGTCCAGATGTAAAAATTTAAATTGATAATGTTGCAATGGAGCAGAATTTTTTTTGTTCAAGTTGCAACATCTTATCGTCTTATTTTGGGACAACCATATATTATTCTAACTCGGATAGAAAAAAAGATACTTGATGATGGTTCAATTTATACATGAATTTGTAATGAAGATGGAAGGAGGGCAGTAAATTTTTTGATTGTGCCTCCAAATCATGAGCGGAATCGAGACAAATTGAGAAAAAATCCATTGCCAAGGGTTGTTGAAGAATTCAAGGATTTTTTGGAGTACCACTATAAAGCGAGATTATAGAGGTACAAAAAAAGAGATACTCTCGCAAGATGTAGGTACCTTTAATGGAGGATTTATTAGCATTTTTAAAAATGGAAGCATTGTATATAAGAAGATTGATGATTTTAGAAGAAAAGAAAGGAAGGAAATAAGTACTATTGAAAAAGAATTATATAGGTTAGGGATATTAGAAGATAATGAAAAAATTACTCATATTTATGAAGAAAATAGATTGAAAGATCCTTTGGAATTGATTACATGTATTGGATTAGATAATGATGATAAAGTTATACCAATTCATTCAAGAGAAGTTTATGATATGATTGAATCTTTTCAAGTACCGAAGGTTATAGTTGAGACAAAATATAAGATAGTAGATAAGAAAAATAAACCGATTACTGGACCTTTGCAAGAAGATTCTAAAGAACAAATAAAAGAAGCATCAAGAGAAAGGAGCTTGAGAGATCCAAAGAATATTGGTCACAAGTTTACTAAAGAGACTTTTGAAGAATTGAAGATTGATTTTGATGGTTCTTTATTACTAGAGGAAATTACATGCTTCAAAGAGATGTTGGCAAAACAAGGTAGATCATTTGCCTTTGAATCTTATGAAATTGGGTGTGTGGATTCAAATATTGTAACACCTATGGTTATTTTCAGTGTACCACATGTACCTTAAAATCTAAGGCCAATTCCAGTACCAAGGTTTATTTACCAAGCTTGGTAGAATTATTAAAAGAAAAGATAAAGATGAAGATTTTGGAGCTCTTTTTTGCACCATATTCTAGTCGATGGTTTGTAGTACCTAAGAAAAATGGGTCATTACATTTTATTCAAGATATGCAACCAATGAATGCAGTAACTATCAAGAATGTAGGAATTGGGCCTATAGTAGATGAATTTATTGAGGCATTTGCAGGAAGAGCAATCTATTCAATGAGTAATTTGTATTTGGCTATGACAAATTTCAACTTACAGAAAGAAATAGAGATATGACAACAATGAGAACACTACTTGGATTAGTTAGAATGTGTACTCTTCTTCAAGGCACAACCAACTCACTTGCACATATGATGAACGGGATGAATAAGATATTAAGAGATTTTATTCCTAAGAAGACTATGCCTTTTACAGATGATGTTCCTATAAAAGGTGGAAAGAAGAAGACAAGGATAAAACTTTAGATAAGAGGAAGTGTTGCAAGTATGTTATTGATAATATACAAGATTGTAAAAAAATATTGACTCGGCTTGGAGAAGTTCATCTTACATTATTAGATAAAAATTCTATATTTGGAGTACAAGAAGTTGTGATTGTTGGACATTTATGTGGATTTTATGGAAGAAAATGAGATCCGACTAAAGTTAATATGATTGAGAGAATGAAAGAGGATTGTAGTTCTTTAATAGAGGTTCGTAGGTTTTTAGGTCCATGTATATTTTATTGTATTTGGATTCTTCATTATGGTCATATAGTGCATCTATTGTATGAATTGTTATGCAAGGACTATCGATTTAAATGGAAAGAAAAGCATGTTAAAGCAGTGCAAAGATTGAAGAAATTATTGATATCACCTACAGTGTTGAGGAAGGTTGATTATAAGTACAATAGACCAATGATTCTCATTGTGGATTCTAGTGTGATTGCCATTGGATGGGCTGTAGGTTAAGATGACTTAAATGGATACAAATTTGCAGTGCGATTTGGAGCTGAAGTTTTAAGTATTCGCTAGCATGCATATTCACATGTGAAAAGAGAACTAGGGAGAGTTGTTTCAGCTATGAAAGCTGAAAAGGATTATTTGATTGGAACTATGGTGGTAATTGAAACAGATTGTTTGCCTTTACTTGGAATGATTACCAATTGTACAATACTAGATATTGCGATTTTGAGATGGATTGCTTATATCAAATCACTAAATCCAAAATTTAGGCATGTTGTGGAAAAAGACAATCCGGTAGCAGATATGTTATCTCAAGCAGTATATGAAAGAGAAGACAAGATGATTGAAGATATTGATGATGTTGGAACAAAATTCTATTCAGTATCAAATCTTAATAAGAAAGACATATTTTTTGAAGAGCTTTATGAAGGAGGATTACTAGAAATTGGTCTTTATTTGAATACCTTGACTGAATAAGAAAATTGGTCAATAAAAAAAAATTAATCAAATAAAAAAGAAGGCTTATGGATTTTTACTTCAAGAAGGGTTTTTATGAAAGAGACCAAAGAAAAGAATTGAAATGTTAAGACGAGTAGTAGGTATCAAAGAAGATCAACAAAGACTACTCAAAGAGTTTCATGAGAGTCTATGGGTGGGACATAGAGGAATTTGGGCTACTTTTGCTAAAATGAAAGAACGATATTGGTGGAAGAATATGTATCAAGATGTAACTTTGTTTGTAGAATCTTGTATAACTTGTCAGATGTATTCAAATATACAACATTGAGATGGATTGCATCTGACATATCTTTTGGCTATTCATTTTAAATGGGTTGAGGATTTGGTTATTATGTTGATGGGACTATGGCAAATGAGATATTTAGTTTTGGATCATGAAGTTTTATCAAACCAAGTAGGAGGCAAGGCACTAAGAACAAAGTCCACAAAGGAAATTTGTAGGTTTTTACTTAAGGAAGTTATTTGTCACTATGGATGTGTAAGAAAGATCACTGTAGATTGAGGAGAATTAGATGTACATGAAGCTCGTGATTTTTTTAAGAGATGTGGAATCAAATTATCATTGACTACTACTTATAATCCAAAGAGGAATGTAAAGACTGAACGTGGGCATCCACCAATTGTATAAGCCTTACTTAAAGCTTGCAATGGAAGAGTGAGAGAATGGCCTCGACTTCTACCTTATGCATTATGGACTGATCGAATAACACATAGTTCAGTGACAGGATATATGCTAGTGGAACTTATGATAGGTCAAAAACCAATTATGCCAATTGAAGAAAATGTGCCAACTTAGAGTATGCTACTATAGGAAGATGGGTTGATAAGAGAAGAATTGTAAGCCATTAGAATCCGACAACTTGAACAAAGATCGAAAGATGTAGAACTAGCATTAAAAAGGTTACAAAAGGTAAGATTAGGAAATAAGACTCGATTTGATAAGCAACATCGATTGAGACCTAGAGCAATTGAAGAAGATGATTGGATACTTGTTTATGATAGCAATCTAGATAACCAACATAGTACTTTGTGGAAGTTTTCAAAACATTGGTTTAGACTATATGTGGTAGTAACAGTTCATGGTAATATCACATATTCATTAAGGGAGTTACATGGTACGAGGTTAAAAATACCTATTGCTGGGAAGCAAGTAAAGATTTTTAAAAGACGAGATAGAAAAATCAATATGGATGATCTGGCTGAAGATATCGATATTTTTGAAGAAGATAATTGTTTTGAAGAGGATGGTGAAAATAAAAATGAAGGATTTGATGAAGAAAATGAAGAGATGGCATGATACCAATTATGATATATGGTTCATTTGGTGCATGCCGAAGGATGCGCAAGTTAAGAAGAAGTGGATGTCATAATATAATATGACTATATAGTAAAATTGTAATAAAAGTTGAATTTCTAATTAATATCTAATTATCTTAGTTCAATTATAATTTGAGGTATCTAAGCATGGCTTTTATAAAAATCTCTTAGATTATTTTCTTATCTTAATAGTTAGTAGATTGAAGGTTAATTATTAATTTTACCTTCTAGGTTGTAGAGACTCTTCTACTACCTTAAAAAGACCATAAATTAATAAAATCAAGTTAAAAGAGATAAATAATTAATATAGTTATTACTAGGATTAAGTTGAGAGTAGAATTGGGCTAAAAACACCTTAGGATAGGTTAGATTGATACTCGAGGGTCGACCATTTGTGAGACAAGGTCGAAATCAGACCTTTGGCCACTAAAACAATGGCCTAGGGCAAAATAAGGAATCATTTAAAGATCGGAGGTTAAGGTTTGAAAGCTAGCTTGAATTTCTTTCTAGAGACGACTTGAAGACCAAGCTACACACCAATTTTAAGACAAAGTTAATGGTTGGAAAGGGAGAAATCATTGTTGGAATTTCTGCTTCACTTTTCAAGTTGGCGGCCGAGTGACATTAGTGTAATTTTTGGAGGTTTTCTCACAATCTATAAGTTGGATTGGGTTAAAAATTCTTCAGCATATAGAAGACTTATATTGACAATTGCATGCAAAATTCTATATTAAGTGGATAATCAAATTAGATGTTACAGCTTGTTAAAGCTCACTGATTAGAATTGGGGCTTACAAAAAAAATCTAATTTGCTTAAATATGAAAGTAACAAGGTAATTGGGATTTATATATGGTTAAGACTACTAAGAAGAGTTTTTTAAGCACTTTTGAATTGAAATTCAGATTGTATTCTTCTCATAAGGATAAAATCTAATAGGATTTTTTGGCTACTTGTGAAACACAATCTCACCTTGTACAACTAGGTGCCAGGTACATTCTTAAGCTGAACAATACGTAATACAACATTGGGCTATACGTAATGCAACATTGTACTCTACAATTTTTGAAATCTCTAGCATTGACCTTCTTTGCAATCCAAATTGCCTCTTTGAATGTTTATAGATTCCTTAATTCACTAGATTTTAGGTTTCAAGCCTTGTAGGAATTGATCCATCATCTTTGCCTTTGAAACATCACCAATTTGGAGACATAAGGACTTGAATTGATAAACATTATCTTATACCAATCTATCTTGTGTAAGATTTGTTAAGTCATTGCGTGCTATCTTCTCCGTATTGATTGGCCAAAATTGATTCCTAAACTTGGTCTTAAACTCCTCCTAGTCACAAAATCCACCTTAAGCTCCATAACTTTGAACTTGATGTCGCCACCAAATGATTGCCACATCTATTGTAATGTCTTCTCACTTCTTGATTGATTTTTTAAGAGTAGTTTGTGAAAGCTTCAACAGAATACCCAATGTAATCACATGAACTGACCTTAGACTAAATGGTAACTATTGGCATGCTACCAAAAGTAAATAGTCTAAAATTTACTCTGATACTAATAAAACATGACTAGACTATCTCAAAAATTCAAGATCCTTCCAATCCACAACAACATAAGGCCTCTTCAAAAAATAGGATAAAATAGACGAGAAAAAAAGTAAATAAAACTAAACAAAATTAAACATGAAAGATAAAATTGAGCAATTAGAAACATAATAGAATAGATTTGAACAAAAAGATGCAGAACCAAACTTTACTAAGTGAAAGAATCAAAAGCCATACTTGACCAGATGTCCTAAAATATCCTAGCTAGTCTTATTTATACCTTGTCTTACTATCTTAGACTTTCTAGAATGTTCTTAGGTAGTAGATTCTACCAAAATAAGTGCCTAAAATTTCTCTTTTAGAGGATTCTATGATGGACTCCATATAAATAACTATCTTAAATCTTTTTTAGAATATTCTATACTGGATTTTATTTAGTTCACTTATTTAATCTCAATTCTAAAAACTTCCATGGTTCTAATTATCTTATCTATACTCTGTTATAATTAAAGCTTGATTAGTATTGTTGAGATTTAATTGGAGTTATTTAAGATTCTATTAGAATTAAAATCTTCTTGTTGTAATTTTTCTTCTACCTTCCAGAACTAGGTACTTGATATATTCTCAAGTAAGGTTTTATGTAATATAAAAATGGTGACTAGATTAAAAGCACCTTCTAGATAATGACATCATTCTTGAAATGAATCTACAATTGCAAGAAGCTCTTATTCATATTTTTCAAAATTAAATTGAACTTTTAAAAATTTCTTAGAAAAAAAACTTCTTAGTAGAATTTGTCATCTACTCCTATTTATAATAAAACAACATCCATAGCAAAGTTTGATGCATTTATTTCTATGAATAATATCTTCAAAAAGTTGATGCAATAAAAAATTGGTGCAAAAATAAATGTTGTTTTTAAGGCTTCAAAAGTTACTTTAGCTTCTTTGATCTACTAAAGTATGTCTTTATATGTCAAGCATGCAAGAGGAGCGACAACTTGAAAAAAATTCTTCATGAAGATCCAATAATAATTAGCAAATCTTAAAAAATATTGTGTATCTTTAACTGTATTTGAGATCTTTCAATCTATAATAGTTTAGACCTTCTTTAGGTCTATCATGAGACCATTGTTTGAAATGATGTATCTTAGAAAGTTAACTTGAGTAGAATAAAATACACACTTTTTTATCTTGGTGTATAATCTTATATCTCTTATTTTTGTAACACCTAAAGAAAATAAACTTCATATTTTTTTATATTTTTAGAATAGATCAAGATGTTGTCTAAATAATAGATGACAAGATTATCTAGAAACTAGCAAAAGATATTATTCATTAGATATTTAAAAGTATATGATGCATTCAAGAGTCAAAAAGACATGACATTATATTCAAAATATCCATACCTGTTTTAAAATATAATTTTTTATTTGTTTCCTTCTTTAATGCATATCAAATTGTATACTCTTCATAGACTTATTTTTATATAGATCTTTACTTGATTCAATTGATTAAAAAGTCTTGAAATTAAAAATAGATGATATTTATTCTTAATGGTGATCTTGTTGAGTCTTTGATAGTTTACATATATTTGCAAAGATCCATCTTTTTTCTTCACAAATAAGATAAAATCCTCTACTTGAGATTTGGAATGGCATATGAAGTTCTTAGCCAAATTCTTATCAATATATTCTTTGAGAGCAGCCAAATCATTTTGTAATAGGCTATAAATTGGTTTAAATGGTAGTTAATCTCCTTCATAAGGATTGATGGAACAAGCATAAGGACGTTGCTCTAAAATAATATCTACATTTTTTTTCAAAGACATCTTGATAATCTTCGTATTGGCTTAAAATGCCACTTGAAATCTTTTTTTCATCAACAATAGATATGGCATATATAACAAAAATTGACCTTTCTTTTATAACATGCATGAAATTTCTTATACCTACTAATTACGATTTTAATATATCAATCTTATAGATTTTTACTTACTTAGTAGAATCTTAGACTAAACTATGAAAAAAATCAAGACTGCAAGAAATTCAGTCCATCTAAGGATTATATGTTTTTAGCCATGATAATTCTAAAATAATTGAGTTAAAAGGAGATTTAATCATATTACATATTATTAAACTATTACAACCACTAGTTGCTACTTCTATAGAAATAGTTTCATGTATAACATCTCCAAAAGACAATGAACAACTATCTATTATTTCTACATGTATATATTTGATTTTTTTAACTAAAGATATATCTTATTTTTTGACAAAGATTTGGTCTATAAAATAGATTAAGCCTCTTAAATCTAACAAGGCTAAGACTTTGTGATTTTTTAAACCTAAATAAACTTCTATTGTAAAACAAGGTGAAAGATCTGAGGAGAGAATAAAATCCTTACTAGGAGTTGCATAAGATTTCAACAGTATAGTTTCTATTATAATTGAAAAAACTTGTTTTTTGATACATTGTCTTCTTTGGCAACCATATTGCTCATTTTGGAATTATGTTTCTTCTTTAGATAATATTGAGCAATGTGCTTAGATTCTCTTTAATTTAGGCACAATCCTTCTTAACAATGATGATTCTTTTTTATTTATTAAGAGATTTAAAATGTACCATATCTATATTTTGACCTTAATAAATAAGTTTTTAAAACTTAAGAACTATTGTCATTACTTGACTTATTCCTCTTTAGCCAAATTTTTCTTCATTGCACCTTTTAAATAATCAATTATTGCATGCAATAACTTGAGCAATAAATTGTTTCAAAGATTTTGCTATCAATATTAAAAATAATAAATCTTTAATATTATCCTTTTATTTATATCAAAATTGATTGATAAGGACTTTGTCATTCCAGCCCATGTGGCAAGCAAGGTTTTAAAATTAAACATCATACATAGTGGCTAATTGTGATTTTTGTTGTAAAGATAAGAATTTGGTCTCTGCTATACTTTTTTGATCACTTTCTCTACATGTGACCATAAATATTTCTAGGAATGAATTCAAATTATAAAGAGAAAGTACTTCTAGATAGAAGTGCATGTATGAACCCAACTTAAGTAAATCCATGAAAATATTTGAAGGAATGCAACCTTAAATAGAGCTTGACTTCTTGCAAAAATCTTCAAAATTTTGATCTTATTCCATCAAACTTCTTGGGCATACTAATCTTTATTGCCATTATACTTATACAAACAAAACTTCTTAGATTTGGTTGCAAGGTCAATCTACTTTATTCCTTCAAGTGCACATTTTTTTTATACAAACTCTAAACTTCTTCTATGGACATAGGATTAATATTTCCTTAATTGACACTAGTGATGCATAAAATTTCTATCTTAAGAATATTGAAAAATTTGTAAAGATTTATAATAGTTGCTAATCTATTCTCACTTTTGATAAGTATAACATCTATAATTTTTTATTCTATTTTTAATAACTTAATAAATCTACAAGTCAAATCAAAAGAAGATAATTTATAATCTTTAATGTCAAATAAAAATTTCTACAAAGAAGGATAATCTACTCTTTTTAAGAAAAAAATTAATATTAGAAAATTAAATAGTTTGTTTTAAGGTAGGTAATCCGTAACTTCCAAAATACAACAATAGAAGTGAAGTAATTCACTCATTTCTAAAACAAGATAAGAACAATAAATTGGCACTCTTGTCAAATTATCAAAGACATAAAACTTGAAAAAAAAAAAAAAAAAAACTCTTGTGTCAATCAAAAAGACTAAGAGTAAAGAAGGCTTCACTCTTACCTCCATATATATTCTTAACTAGAAGCTATGTGGCAATGTCCTATAAGACCTCTAAAACGTATTGACTTTGTAAGACACATATCTTAACTTACAAGTCAAGTTTTTTATATAAGCACCAAATAGTTAGCTTGTTTTGTATTGACATAAAATAGCTTGTCAAAGCAATGTTTTCATAAACTTCATAAAATAAGAAGCTTTTTTAGAAAATATTATAAAATAAATCTATATTTACCTACTTCTATTTAATCATATAGATAAATATTAGAATAAATATGTATGTCCATAATACATTACTTCTTTGGACAATATTGAGCAATATGTTTGAATTCTCTGCAATATAGGTAAAAACTTTTTTAATAACATTAAATCTTTTCTTGCTCAATAAGAAGTTTAAAACATATCATGTTAATTTGCATAGGAAATAATTTAAATGAATAAGCTTCTAAGAACTTAGAATGTATCACTATGACTTGACTTATACCTCCTTAAGCAAATCTTTGTTCTTGGCATCTTTCAAAAAGTTGATTATTGCATGCAATAGCTTAAATAATAAACTATTATAATTAGTCATTTTTTGGCTTTATTAATAATAAATCGTTAAATTTTTCTTTTAATTCATATTAAAATTAATTGATAAGGGCTTTGTCATTTCAATCTACATCATAAGCAAGATTTTAGAATTTAATAGTATATATGGTAGCTAAACATGATTTTTATCTTTGATACTCTTTTTAATTACATTCTCCAAATATGATTGTAAATACTTGTAGGAATAAATTCAAATTATAGATTAGTTATGAATTATTTTCCATCAAAAGTACAAACCAACAAAGAGTACTCTCAAATAGAAGCACACCTATGAATCCAACTTGAGTAAATCTATAAGGATATTAGAAATGATATAATCTTAGATAGAACTTTACTTGTTATAAAAACCCTCAAAACTTTAAACTTGTTCTATCAAAAAAAAATCGGCATACTTATCATTACATTCTTCATACTTATAGTAAAAATGCTTTTTAGATTTGATTATAAATTTGATCTATTTTCTTCTCATAATTGCATAACTTCTTGGCATAAACTTTGAACTTTATTATTGACTTCTTCCATAGGCATAGAAATAGTACTTCTATTATTCACATTGGAAACACGTGAAATTTCTATCCTAAAAGTGTTGACAAGCTCTCAAAGATTTACAATAGTTTCAAATTTATTTTTACTTCTATTAAAAATAGCATCTATAGTTTTTTTTCTATAAACAATTCAAATAAATCCACATGTCAAATTAAAAGAAGGTAATCTGTAACCTCTAATATCAAATAAAAATTTCTATAAAGATGAATAAATATCTATTTTTATAAAAAAGAAAAAGAAAATAAAATAAAATAGTATTAAAAAACTAAATATTAGTTTGAAGATAGATAATCTATAATCTTTAAAATACAACAATAGAAGTAGAATAATCCACCTTTTTTAAAAAAAATAATAAAAATAATGAGTTAACACTCTTGTCAAACTGTCAAAGATATGAATTTCAAAGGATTAAAAGATCAATATATCCTTATGCTACTTGAAAAGTCTAAAAAATCACTCAAGGATAATATAATATTAAACTAGAATAGCTATTGCTAAAGACAAGAAGACAAGAAGATCAAGAAGTCTTGAAATAAGACTTAAAACTACAAAGGTATTAACAAGATTAAAGAAGGCTTTACTCTTATCTCTATATATATTATCTAATTAAGAGCTATGTGACGACATTCTATTAGAACTCTAACACATGTCTTAACTTGCAAGGTAAGTTTCTTATATGTACGCTACATTGTTAGTTTGTATTATAAGCTACCAACATGTGGAACTTATGGCTAATTTATTGGTAAGTTTTTAATCTATCAATCAACTACAAACATATATAAAGTCAAATATGTATCATAAAATAATATCAAATCTATCTATATTTATCTTTTATTTAATATTTCTTCTCTAAATAAATATATATACTTGTGACAATTATTGGATGATATATTCTATCATATGTTGTATATTTTTTCTATTTATTTGAGTGTATAGTAAATTTTAATTATCATAATTAATACAAATTAATCAAAAAATATAATATATTGGCTATAGTTTTACACCACTATCACTGGATGCAAAAGTATCATCATTGATTGCTTGACAATATCATATTAAAGATGCCAACATAGGTTCTTTTGACTTTTTATTATATTATTGTTGCAACTATTGCTCCAATATTTGCCATTTGTAACATTTCAATCACAATCTTTTTAATCATAAGATATAGTGTTGTTATAGCAAAGTAAAAAACTAGAAAATCTTAATATCAATCTATTATTCAAGATATAAAACTTAAATAATAAAAACCTCAATACACTCTTATATCATTCAAAAGAATAGATATTCATTCAAAGTAGCATAGTATTAAAACTAGAATAACTATTGCAAAAGATGAAAAGACTAAAGACTTTTAAAACAAACTTTAAAATAAAAAATAAAAATAAAAATAAAAAATAAAATCATTAGAATAAAGAAGGCTTTATTCTTATCTCTATATATATATATATATATATATATATATAATCTAACTAGGAATTACACAGCAGTGTTCTATAAGACCTCCAACATGTGTCTAACTTACAAAACAAGTTTCTTATATATACAACATATGGTTAACTTATTTTACAAGTTGCTAGTATGTGCAACATGTATCAAACTTATTGGCCAAATTTTCAACCTATCAAACAACTACAAATACATATAAAATCAAATCTGTATCTATAAAGCTTTTAATAAACTATTCTATATTATATTATCAAATCTATCTATATTTACTTTCTATCTAACACTTCTTATCTAGGTAATTATGTATGTCTATGATATTTATTTGAAATTAACATTCTTTATGATATGAATGATCATTCATATGTTGGCCTAGAATTAATCAAGTTTCTTAAAAAAGATGTTCTTTGGCTTAAATATAATTCAATTCTTGACCACATTCATAATCAAGGCTCGTTGACTTTTGATCTCCTTGTTGCCTTGCCAACTCTTGATTAATCCATAGTGTTCTTCAATGTTGTCCAATTTATGAGATATCTATTCAATTGAATATTGCAAGTCAACGTGAGCTTAATGTAATAGCAACAAAGATACCAATAAAGCCATGCATCTGATATCAAAACAGCTTCTGGTGCTCCAAATGAACCAATTCATTAGTCATGTGTTTGATCTACACTGTGCACATCTTGCACACTTTTGAGCACCACTTAACATTGAGCACATGGAAGACTACCATTGTGCAATGTTGCACAGGTACAGAGATGAACTAGCATCAATGTGCACCATTGATGCATGTGACCACAATGACATTCAATGATGCTTGGGATTGTTTCAAGGCCAGTTTCATCATCTTAGTCAAAACTTAGGCAGGTTGATGTTTGGCTTTGCCAACTCAATTAGTATTGAATCTAATTTTTCTATCTGAAAATGGGAGGACATCATTTGCCAATCTCTGAGCAATCTCTCATTGGAGGGGATCTTCCAAAGCAAACTGCATACCTGTATGGGCTCTATTTGAGTGGAATCAGCAAATACACTGGGGCAGGGTGCAACAATTAGTCTAACATCTGTCTATATGGCATATTCCACACATTAGGAGGTTAGTTTTAAAGTAAATACTCAACCCAACAGTGTTTGAAATATGTGGGTCCTTTATACTAAGCCTACATCCAGCAAAGAGGTCCACTCCCTTTATGTTTCAAAAAAACAGAAACTTTTGTTTTGTAGCTAAGTATTGAACTTTCGTGCAGTATTTATTTCCGAACGTTGTGGTTCCATCTAAATTTTCTTTTGTAAGAATAGTATTCCAGACTCATCGGAAAGTCATTGTTGCATGTTATTAAAGTTGGATTCCTATAAACCAGGTCCTTACAACGGATTCAAACCTTCACCGAATGATATCCAGTTATAATTAGTATTGGATTTTCCATTTTAGTTAGGTTGTCATTGATGTTATTTTTATTATTGTTGTAATGTGGATTATTTGAAAATGATTTCATTGCTGGGAGTTACGCGGTGGGACCCGCTGCAAAGGACCATCGTTTCATTTGACCTCAGGCAAGGATGTCGGGGCTAGTGAAAAGCTTTAAACGTTTTAAGTATAAACATTAAACAAGATCAAAGTGTACTTGAAATGCAAGAGTGACAAGGTAAACCAAAGGCTACTTCCGAATAACACCTATATTTTAATCGGAATTAACCCAGTGCACTTTCAAAGAGTACACTCGAACCTTGGGGTAAAACTAAGGAATTTCATGTATTATGTCCGAGCTGTTGAATATACGAGCATTCAATCATTCGAACATAGTTCTAAATGTAGTAAATCCAATTGAATATTGTTCCCAATGTAGTAAATTCATCCAAATCGAAATATCCAAAGCAAATACTTCTCAATTACATGCGCTGTGCGTTCATAATTGATTGTTAGTGTGAATGAGGAACTGCTACATCAGAGCCAGATGAGAACATGAACATGTGTAACAGTAAAAAATTCAAGGCACAAGGGACGAAATGTTAGACACTAAACTGATCAACTGGGTAAGCAACGATGTATTTAGACCCTAATCGGCGCAACAGGCCATTGACATGATGATTAGAGAAAGGATTCCACATACACATGATTCACTTTCCAGTGACTCTTCCGAATACTACTTCTCTACATCGCAACCGGCGCTTGTTGGCCACCAAAGCACACTAAATCAACAAGTCTCCCGTCACTTCATGACTTCCTCTACAAAACACTGCTTGCAGAGAGATAAAGCATGATGTCCCAGAATCAAGTCTGAATCATCATCGCTCCGAACCGTGTGCGAAACGTCACAATAGATTCAGGCTCATCAAGCAGCTCCAGGGGGGATCCATCGAGACCTAACTAATAGGGGCGACGTCCAATCCAATTTCCAGGCGGGTTGTAACTGCAAATGATGTAGATAGCTTGATCCGAGCACAGCACCGAAGCACACCCCACTTCTCTCGTCGTCCGCCACACCACTTGCGTGTAGTGTCCGCACATTTTCCCTGGAGTGCACGAGTTCGTCGAATACCTGTAGTCCTTGGCCTCGCCTACCCAGAAGTTGACGGCCTCCCTCGGCGTCCAAGCTTTCCCGTACCCCCAGAACAGATTCTCCCCATATTGGCCTTGCGAGTGCGTCAAGGGCCGGCACTTGCCCCGCTGAGAGTATGCGTACTTGCGAGCATACGTCGCTAGAGTGTTGCTCCACTTCAGCGGCGGCACGCCCACTCTAGACCGCGCGGCATTGTGCGGTGTAAGAAATGCTGATGGCTGGTTTGCATCCGGCGGCAACTGCGCGTCCACAACCACAAAAATCACTGAGAGCAAAAACACACAACTCAACCCCAACCGCTTCACGTCATGCCCCATGGTCACCGATAATAAAAGACCCCACGCCTCGTGAGACCTCACAACTGCAGCGATGTGGGGTAGTCGATAGCTTATGGTCACCTCATCAAACACTTTTATTTGTACGCCGCGGGGAGACAACGTCGTGGATCCACCATCGCTGGCGCCTGTTTCGGAAGTTTGGGGTTAGTCTAAGGGCTAGCTTCCTGATAGTGCCCCGATAATGATGCAACCCATCGATGGCCCTCCGAACGACTTCAGATCGAATCGCCCGTTAACTTGGACAGTAGCTCGAATCCCAACCTCCAGGATTCCTGCCCTTCACGCCGAACTCTCCATCAACTGGGGGATCCAAGTTATGCAGTGAGCTCGTACATCGAAGATGGGACAAGACAGAACGCAGCATGGGCGCACTGTGGACATGGAGGTGGAGATTGACAACGCAGTGTGTATCGTACTCGGGCCAGAGTCATGTCCACGAGGAATTTACGCACTTGGCGTGCCGATGCGGCTCTTGATCACGGGCTCTGAGGAGTTTTCTTTAATCCCTCGAACAGTGTAGTTCATCGAAGTGAGCTTGGATGCAAGATTTTATTTGGAGTGGTTTGCTGCCGATCAGGAAATAATTGCGCAGTGCCTTGTTTGGTTGTGTAACCATCCACCGAAGTCACCGCGGCGCGGCCCAATTACACATCGGCACAGTCGACGCCCTGTGCGATATTCTTAAGGAAGCGTTGCCATTGAAGCAACATTTATTAGCAAGCGTCCATGGTTCTACATCGCCTACGTGGCATTTTCTTGCCACGCAG
The DNA here is from genome assembly GCF_059467195.1 of Physcomitrium patens. Classification (NCBI taxonomy): domain Eukaryota; kingdom Viridiplantae; phylum Streptophyta; class Bryopsida; order Funariales; family Funariaceae; genus Physcomitrium; species Physcomitrium patens. The sequence goes on along the minus strand of NC_143414.1, from coordinate 10,489,378 downwards.
GCCACTGTGGGAGCAGCCCCAAGCGTGGTGGACATGCTACACTTATTCCAATGTTTTATGCGCTTCAAGTTGCTGATGATTATGCAAAAAAATTCCTCTTTCACATGGAGAGGTATTTACCAAGGAATAATGTAATTTTTATTTGAGATTAACATTTCCAATGGTGTTTTTAAATGATAAAAAATAAATAATAAATAATAAATAATCAATAAAAAATTATATGTTTTGATGTGGATTTAATATGGTTTTTTTTTATCTTAAAAAGAATGGATTGAAGGGTGCTATTTTTTGCATTGTGTAGCTTGAATGCAGAAGGTAAAATCAAATGTTTTCATTCAATCCATGCTTGTAATATATATATATATATATATATATATATATAGGAAATAATACAAATTTTATGTACACAATACCATAGCTATAATTGGTGAATGTAATATTCTTTGTAGAATTCATAAGATTTCTATGAAAACATCTTTATTCTATCAACTTTCAAACATGAAAAAAATATTGAATATAAAATGTCAATACATATTATATCATATTCCAATACTATTTCTACAAAGCTATTATAAAGAATTTGATGCCATATCAGAATGGATTCAGAGTTTTATTTTGTTTTATTTTTTGAAATACATAGGAAAAAATTGAAGAGAAGAATATTGTACCTTGCATTCTAGTTGTCACTCTTATTTTACAATAAATATTTTTTAATAGACATACAAACACAAAATACTTTCCATATAGCCAATTAAGATTGGCCTACCAAAATATATTGGACTGAGAATAATAGGTCCACATAAATATATTCATTCACCTTCTGTACAACTACTTTGTGTATTATAGAGAAGCATCTTTGAAGGAAAAAATAAAAATATAAAAAACACATCTTTTAAAAAATTGCTAACATGTGTTTATGATATTTTTTTAATAACCAATTTAACACCAAAAACTTGGTCAATAAAAAATAAATCAAAAAATTGGAAACTAAAAGTTTAATTTATAGTAACAATCAGAAATAAATGTAATTTTTTTAAAAACTTCAAGTGGTTTATATATACATTGACTCTCAAAAGTGAATTAATCAACAAAACAACAAAATTTGAGAAGCCATGTCTATAAGAATACTAATCTTCTTGCCAAAAAACAAATTGGATGAGATGTGCAAGCAAGCTAACTATCATTATTCTAAATTTTAGCTTGAGAACTATTATAGCAAGAGAGAAATTGCATTTCAAATGAACTTTGGTCTACTAACTCAGTTTTGGAATTATTTTCATTAGTCACCTTTAATTGCAAGAATAAATTTTAAAATATTTCTTAGGATTCTTCTTCTAACTTTTGGTTGGTAGTGTGGTCTTTTAGGACATTTTTTCTTATAATTGTGAAGGTTTGCTTTGTCCATGAGAGCATTACAAGAGAAAAAGATGTTAAATGCTATAGCCTTATTGCAGCATGGGTGTAGCATATATGAAGTATCAAAATTGTTAGATATCACTTAATCTAAATACTCTAGAATTCATGGAAAGTATGTTCCTTACATAGAGCCTTTAAGAAGAGAGTGCCAAAAAAGCATCTTCTTTGCTCAAAGATAAGCTTGTATAAGAGCATTCTAATTGATGGATTAGATAAAGTTTTAGATATAATGAATGCTTTAAGTAGGCACTTAAATGTGGTGGTGACCACCAATATAGTAAGACATGCACTTCATGAATTAAGTCTTGGATCATTACAAAAGCAAAAGAAGTAATTGCTCACAACCAAAAATGTGTGTTGTAATTTAGAATTTATTAAACTTTATCAAGATTAGACTGGTTGTAATTAATATAATGTGATTTTTAGTAATGAGACTAAGATCAATCAATTTCAATTTAATGGTTGTCTTTAGTGTTGGATAAGGGATAGAGAATTTCAATTACAAGCTCATCATGTGAGTCAGACAATTAAACATGGAAGTGGTACAATTTTTTTGTGGAGTTGTATGACTTTCCATGGAATGGTTTACATGTGCAAGATAGAAGGGAAGATGAAATAAGATCTATATTTTAGCATTTTGTAAGATCAACTTATGAAGACAATTGAATGAAATCATTTCAACTTTTTTTGTATTATATTTTAACATGAAAATGATTCTAAAGATATTGCAAAATCACTCAAAAAGTAGTTTTCAATGAATTTTGTTGATATACTAACTTTGCCTCCTCAATTATATGATCTAAATTTAATTAAGTATGTGTGGGCATTTGTGAAACAAAATTTAAATGAATATCTGTCAAGGACAAGAACTCGATGAAAAAAACAATTCAAACAAGTGAGCATTCACTCAAAGAGAGGTAACAAAATATATATAAACAAGTATATATATTGAAAGAGAAACTGGAATGGCTATTGCGAAAAGACAAGAAAACTAGAGACCCTTGAAACAGACTAGAAGCAAGAAAGGAGTTGACAAGAGTGAAGAAGCCTTCATTCTTGTCTTTATATATACTCTCTAACTAGGGGCTACGTGGCGATGTTCTATAGGACCTCCAATATGTGTTGACTTTGTAGGGCACATGTCTTGACTTACAAGGCAAGTTTTTCTACGTGTGGGCCACATAGTTAGCTTGATCTTCAAGCTAATAACATGTGTGGCACATGGCCAACTTGTTGACCACGTTTCTAATCCAAAAAGTCAATTAAAGACACCTATGAAGTCAAAGCAGCATCTAGGAAATTTCTAGGAAGCTTTTATATTAAATATTATAGAATTAACTTACTTTTACCTACTTTTACTTACTTCTACCTATTTCTATATGTAATTATTAGCTTACATGATTATGGCCGTGACATTACCCCCCCTTCTAGAGACGAGTTCCACAAGGAGCGGTCATCATATGTTGAAGAAATCTATGATGCGACGAATTGTATTCGCCACATATTCTGATCTCTGTTCTCTTCGAAGATGATTGATAGGGCCTCTCAACCATCAATAGTGTCCCATACCAGGGCGGGAAGACCACTCAGTTATTTGATCATTGTTGAGGCCTTCGTAACTTCCTTCGAATAGAATATTTGGAACACCATCAGGAGTTGTTCCTACCTCTAGCAAAATCACCAAACATCGGGAGTCCCTTCCCAAATCGTGATACCAAACGCGTTGTATCTCACCATCTATTCGAGGAAGAATATGTCGTTCTTGAAGATCTTCATCTCGATTGCGTCGTCTTGAAGGTTGTGACAATCGTAATGTCTCGTCCGACAGGTCAGCAAATGAAGGCTCTTGAGTTGAATCCGCTGGTTGTTGGTTCTCCATCTCCTGAGCGCCACCACTACAACGAAGCTACGAACAAGAATTGAAAAGTAGAATGTTATCTTGCCTAGATGTTGTTTCTTTTATAAAGAAGGTTTTCATCTTGATTTTGATGGATGTCGTCGATAAAAAGCCTCCACCGCCTTTATTGCATTTGCAAGATTCTTCATTGGCTCCCATGTGCATTCACTAATATCATATCCGCGCCAATGGATAAGATATTTTATTTTATTTCAACGTCGCCTTGAATCTAAGACTTCTTCTACTTCAAACTCTTCATTATTGTCCACTTCTATAAGAGGAGGTAGAGCTTGTCGTCTTCTTGGTATGTCCACTGTCTTGTATGGTTCAAGAAGAGACACGTGGAATACTGGATGGATTTTCATTGTCTTCGGTAGATGTAAACGATATGCAACTGGATTGATTTGTGCAGAAATAGAAAATGGTTCCAGCCTTCGATAGTCCAACTTGTCGCAAGGACGAGTGGTCTTGATATTACGACGAAGTAGCCATACCTTATCATCCACGTTGAGTTGTGGTTGCTCCTTACGATATACATCTGCATTTATCTTTTGTCGTTCTTGAGCTTCCTTCAATTGTGCCTTCATTATTGTATGTAACTCTGACAACAGATTTGCCATATCTTCTACTGGAGGATTATCAACTTTTGAAAAATCAAAAGCATCAAGTCGTGGATGATAGCCATAATTGGCAAAGAAAGGTGTTTGTTGCGTGGAAGAATGTACCGTATTATTATAAGCAAATTCTGCCAATAGCAGAAAGGTTGTCCAATCATCTTGTTGGTAATTGATGGTACACCTTAAATACTGCTCCAAGACTTAGTTTACGTGCTGTGTTTGTCGATCAGTTTGAGGATGGAAAGCCGAAGATAGCTTTATGTCCACTTTTAAAATCTTGAAAAGGGTCCTCCAGAATCTCGACACAAATTGAGTTCCCCTATCCGATATGATATCTTTAGGTAATCCATAATAGCGATAGATATTATCAATGAAAAGCTTAGCTGTTTCTTCACCTGTGATAGATTTTGTACATGGCACAAAATATGCCATCTTGGTGAAACGATCTACTATCACAAATATAGAATCATAAGATCTTGAGCTTGGAAGATCTGTGATGAAATCCATAGAAACAGAAGACCATGGTTGTTCTGGTATAGGTAATGGCTGAAGAAGTCTGTAAGGTCGATGACGAGGAGTTTTTGATCTTGAACAAATATTACATGATTGTACAAAGTCTTTGACTGACTTCCACATTTGTGGCCACCAAAAATCTCTTGATATGAGTTCCAAAGTCTTATTATATCCAAAGTGTCCTGCTGCTGGAAAATCATGACGTGCTTAAAGAACACGTAAACGTGCTTCTCCTTCTGGAACATATAGGGGTCCTTCAAAATATAATAGATTATTTTTGAACTCGAACTTAGAAGAATCATCAGACTTGGGAGAATTATTCTCAATATCATGAACAAGAGGGTCTCAGGACATATTGGACTGGATTTGCTTGAGAAAAGTTGAATCAACAGTCAATGTTGATTTCATTGCTCGGAGATGAAATTGCTCCGGTTTCAAGAGGACCATTCTTTGTTGCTCAAAAGCTGCATCTCCTTCTTTTGGTGCAAAATAAGAACGTCTAGACAATGCATCGGACAAACCTTGTTGTTTTCTTGGCCGATAAGTGATAATGAACTCGAATCTTGACAAAGACATACTCCAACGAGCTTGACGACGATTCAACATGCATGTTGACATGAAATACTCGAGGTTCTTGTGATCTGTATACACAGTGACTGGACTAGAAGCGCCTTCTAGATAATGACGCCATTCTTGAAAGGAATCCACGATTGCAAGCAGTTCTTTATCATGGATTTCATAATTGATCTCGGTTGCTGAGAATTTTCTTGAATGAAAAGCTATCGGATGAAGTTTGTCATCTGTTCCCATTTGTGACAAAATTGCACCCAAGGCAAAATCCGATGCGTCTATTTCCATAAAAAATGCCTTGAAAAAGTCAACACGATATAAGACTGGTGCAGATACAAACGATGTCTTCAAGGCTTCAAATGCTGCTTCCGCTTCTTGATTCCATTGGAATTTGTCTTTATTGGTCAAGCGTGTAAATGGAGCTGCAACTCGTGAAAAGTCTTTGATGAAGATTTGATAGTAATTGGCAAATCCCAAGAAACATTGGACATCTCTTATTGTCCTTGGAATCTTCCAATCCATGATTGTCTGGACTTTCTTAGAATCCATCATGAGACCATCATTTGAAATGATGTATCCTAAAAAGTCAACTTGAGTAGTATGAAATACACACTTTTCCATCTTGGCGTACAATCCTGCATCTCTAAGTTTTTGTAATACTTGACAAACATGTATTTCATGTTCTTCGACGTTGTTAGAATAGATCAGGATATTGTCTAGGTAGGAGACGATAAAATTGTCTAAGAATTCATGAAATACATCATTCATGAGATGTTGAAAAGCAGCCAGTGCATTCGTGAGTCCAAAAGGCATGACATTATATTCAAAATGTCCGTACCTGGTTCGAAACACAGTCTTCCATTCATCTCTTTCATTGATTCGTACTAGATTATATGCTCCTTTTAGATCTATTTTTGTATAAATCTTAGCTTGATTCAACTGGTTAAGGAGTCGTGATATCAAAGGTAATGGATACCTGTTTTTGATTGTGATCTTGTTGAGTCCTCGATAGTCAACACACATTCGTAAAGATCCATCTTTTTTCTTTACGAATAGAATTAGAGCTCCTGCTGGAGATTTTGAATGGCGTATGAAATTCTTCGCTAAATTCTTGTCAATATATGTCTTGAGTTTAGCCAACTCATCTTGCGATAAACTGTAAATTGGTCCAAATGGTGGCTGAGTTCCTTCATTGAGGTCGATTGAACAATCATATGGGTGATGCTCAAGAAGAATATCTGCATTCTTTTTCTCAAAAACGTCTTGATAATGCTGATATTGACTTAGAATGCCACTTGAAGTCTTTATGCTTTCAGAAATAGGTGTAGCATAAATAGCAAAAGTTGATCTTTCTTTTGCTGCATATATAAATGCTTTTACACCTATAAGTACGGGTTTTACTATACTAGATTTATAACTTTTTACTTACTTGGTAGAATTATTAATAATGCTTTGGAAAAAATCAAGTTTACGAGAATTCCAATCTATTCGAGGGTTATATTTTTTTAGCCAGGATAAACCTAAAATAACTGGATTGGACGGGGATTTAATTATGTTAAAAGCTATGTAGCTAACATGACCGTTTATTATTACTTTTATAGGGCGAGTTTCATGAGTGACATCTCCAGAAGACAAAGGACGGCCATCAATGACTTCTACATGTACGGGTTTAGTTTTCTGTACAAAAGGTATTTTATGACTTTTAACAAATTGTTCATCTAAAAAACATGCTGAGGCTCTCGAATCTAATAAAGCAAAGGCTTTGTAATTCTTAGGTCCTAAATATAATTCTATTATAAAATAAGAAGAGGGTTCTGAGGAGAGGATAGGACCTTCATTAGGAATTGTACTAGGTTTCAACTGCACGGTCCCTATTGTAGCTGGACGAATCCATTTTCTGACATGTTGTCTTCTTTGACCGCCATAGCCCTCATTTTATAGTTACGTTGTTTCTTTGGACAATGTTGAGCAGTGTGCTTAGGTTCTCCGTAGTATAAACATAATCCTTCTTGACGACGACGAATCTTTTCTTGCTCAGTTAGGGGTTTAAAACGTACCGCGTCAATTTGCATGTCTTCTACTTCCGAATATACATTTGGCGAAGATGTTGATATTGTCATTGAGTAATAACGTTGAGGTTCCCGTATACGACTCTCGAATCGAAATTCAAAAAGTCGATTGTCACATTTTACCGCAAAATCGATTGCTTGACTGAAAGTTTGAGGATCAGGTAAGTTGATCATCAATTTCTTTACTTTTTATTGCAATCCATAAAGAAATTGACTGATGAGTGCAGCATCATCCCACTTGATGTCAATTGCAAGTTGTCAAAATTGTGAAGCATACATTGTTACTGAGCGGTTTCCTTGTCGCAGAATTCGGATCTTGTTTGTTGTGACATGAGTTGCATCGTGTTCACCATACATAGATCGAAACTCCGCCAAAAAAGCTTTCAAATTGTCCAATATTGGATTTCGTTGTTCAAGAAAAGACGAAAACCACGATAATGCAGAACCAGAAAGTAGAGTGCCAATAAACCTGACTTGTGATCTTGGAGTTAGATAGCTTTGCGGTTGAAGTTCAATTGCCAATTGTACTTGATTGATGAACCCTCGAAACTTTGATCTTGTACCATCAAATTTCTCGGGTAAAGCAATTCTTGGTTCTCTAGTGCTTACAGGGTGTTGTACAATTGGAGAAGGAATGTGATTTGGTGCAGATGTTGAAGCAGCTCCGATCATCTCTATATCTCCACTTTCTGCTATTCTTGTTCTTTCCTGTGTTGGTGAATTGAGTTGATGCATTGCAAGCATTAATTCCCTCAATTGTTCTTGCATTTGTGCCATTACACTCTTCATTTCAACAAGCTCTGCCATAATGATACTAAGAAGAAAAATTTGTCTGATATTGCTCAAGACAAAAGAAAAAGAAAAGACTTGATAACAAAGAAGATACTAAGAACAATATCAGTTTAGAAGTGGATAATCCGCAAACTTCTAATGTGCTTATGTCTTGTCAAAAAAAAGAGGTAGTCCACTCTTACTCAAGAAAAACAAAGCTCTGATATTGTAAGTGCACTCTTGTCAATCTGTCAAGGACAAGAACTCGATGAAAAAAACAATTCAAACAAGTGAGCATTCACTCAAAGAGAGGTAAAAAAATATATATAAAAAAGTATATATATTGAAAGAGAAACTGGAATGGCTATTGCCAAAAGACAAGAAAATTAGAGACCCTTGAAACAGACTAGAAGCAAGAAAGGAGTTGACAAGAGTGAAAAAGCCTTCACTCTTGTCTCTATATATACTCTCTAACTAGGGGCTACGTGGCGACGTTCTATAGGACCTCCAATATGTGTTGACTTTATAGGGCACATGTCTTGACTTACAAGGCAAGTTTTTCTACATGTGGGCCACATAGTTAGTGTCATGGACACAAAATACAGACTTGAAATCTAACAAGAAGTTCAAGAAGAAGTGGCAGAACTAGATTAAACAGATGAGTACAAGAACAACACTAGAAAGGTGAGCTAGAACTCCAAGAGATGTGTTGTCGAGACTGAAGAACTCTTCAGCCTCGATCCCTATATATACTCCTACTTAGGAAGCTTCTCGAGCTACTTCTATTAACTAGGAAGCTTCTAGAAGGTTCCAGAGGCTTCCTTTCTAGAAGGTTCTAGAAACTTCTCGAGCTACTTTTATTAACTAGGAAGCTTCTAGAAAGTTCCAGGGGATTCCTTTCTAGAAGCTTCTAGAAACTTCTCTTCTAGAAGGTTCCAGAGACTTCCTTTCTAGAAGCTTCTAGAAACTTCTCTCTAAAAGGTTCCAGAGGCTTCTCTTCTAGAAGGTTCCAGAGGCTTGTTTTCTAGAAGGTTCTAGAAACCTCTCTCTAGAAAGTTCTAAGGAATATGTCCCTAACATCATCCCCTCCTTTAGCTTCGAGGTCTCTGAGAAGCAATGTTGTTGATCAGTACCAACGCAAGAAAATGAAGATCTGTCGCATAACTTCTGCTATGAACTCCAACTGTTGTTCACGAGGCAAGTGGTTCATCGACCCTTGAAGCCAACGGTAGTGGCCCATGCCTTCGACTTCTGACCAAGCATGAACTTCCGTGTCCTCATTGTGAAATTATCCTGCAAACACGCCTTCTGGTTGACCATCGTAAGCAGGCTCGATCTCAAATACGATCACCAGTGATCAGTTACTCGGTATCCTCCGTTGTCGTCGTGGTACATGTAGTTCTTCATCTCGGAGTCGCCTTCGTGAGCTATTCGATTGCGATACTCTGACTGGCATAGTATCTATCTCTTGGCTATCCATATCAAAAGACCAAACTACGATCTATCTTGGAGAAAATAACTACATCAACTATGAATTTTGCTGGTGCTCTCCCCTTTTCTTATATTGTTGGGAGAACAAGCTTCAGAAAGAAGCTATCATCGAATTGATTTAGGTTTATCGGGATGTCGTTGATGAAACTCCTGTACCTTTTATGGCGCATTCGCAAGATTTTCAGCTGGCTCCCACGTTCGCTCATTAATGTCATAGCCGCACCAATGAACAAGATATTCTAACTTTCCCCACCTTCGCCGTGAATCCAATACCTTTTCAACCTCGTATTCTTCGTGGTTCTCGATTTTAATACTAGGTGGCGGACATTGCACTCTTTCAGGAAAAGATGACTCTCGATAAGGTTCCAACAGAGAAACATGAAAGACTGGATGTACCTTCATAGAAGCCGGTAACTCCAGCCGGTATGCCACTGGATTAATTTGCTTCTGGATGATAAATGGTCCCAATCTTCGATAGTCCAACTTATCACATGGTCGCTTGGTCTTGATATTTCGTCGAAGAAGCCAGGCTTTGTCTCCAACTTTGAAAGTAGGTGATGGATTCCGAAATCTATCTGCAGACATCTTATAGGATTCTTGAGCGGATTGTAATTGAAGCTTCAACATAGTTTGAAGCTCTGATAGTTGCTTCACAAATCCTTCAGCTGCTGGATTGAAATTTGTTGACGGACTCAATAAATCAAGCTTCGGATGATACCCATAGTTGGAAAAGAATGGTGTTTGTTGAATCGACGCATGGAGGGTGTTGTTATATGCAAACTCGGCTAGTGATAGATATGCAGTCCAATTGTCTTGCTGATAGTTGATACTGCATCGTAAGTACTGCTCCAAGACTTGGTTCACCCGTTCCGTTTGGCCATCAGTTTGAGGATGAAAAGCTGAAGAAAGCTTGATATCCACCTTCAATATCCCAAAGAGAGATCTCCAAAACTTTGACACAAATTGGGTACCTCGATCTGATATGATATCATCTGGTAGTCCATGATATCGATACACATTATCGAAAAAGAGTCTTATTGTGACTTCACTGGACGATGTCTTCTTACAAGGAACAAAGTGTGCCATCTTTGTAAGCTGATCTACCACGACAAAGATGCTGTCAAATGAGTTTGATGATGGCAAGTTTGTGATGAAGTCCATAGAAATTGAAGACCATGGTCGACGTGGAATTGGCAATGGCTGTAGAAGTCCAAAAGGGCGATGCCGAGGATTCTTAGATCTTGAACAGATGTCACAAGAGAGGACAAAATCTTTCACATCCTTCCACATTTGGGGCCACCAAAAATCTCGGGAAATAAGCTCCAAGGTCTTATTGAATCCAAAATGTCCCGCAGCTGGAAAATCATGGCGAGATTGAAGAACTCGGAGTCATACTAGTCCTTTTGGAATGTACAATCGCTCTTCAAAGTATGAAAGATCTCCCTCCACCTTGAACTTGTCGTCATTGGTACGTTGCTTGATATCAATGGCTACTGAATCTTTAATGGTCATAGCACGTACCTGGTTTAGGAAGTCAGCATCAAATGATACAATAGTAGCACAAAGTTGAAATCTCTCTGGCTTCAATAACGTTGTACATTGTTGATCAAACGCTACTTCTCCAGCCTTTGGTGCAAGATACGATCTCCTTGATAAAGCATCGGATAGTCCTTGCTGCCTTCCAGGTCGATAAGTGATAACAAAATCGAATCTAGATAGCGACATATTCCACCGAGCTTGACGCCGATTTAAAACTCGAGCCGTCATGAAATACTCCAAATTCTTGTGATCCGTATATACGGTTATTGGATGTGCAGCTCCTTCAAGAAAAAGACACCATTCTTCGAAAGAATCCACTATAGCAAGAAGTTCCTTATCGTGGATCTCATAATTGATTTCAGCAGCAGAGAACTTCCGAGAATAGAATGCAACTGGATGGAGCTTCTTATCTTCACTCATTTGTGAAAGCACAGCTCCCAAAGCAAAATCTGAAGCATCAGTTTCTAAATAGAAGGCATTTGTAAAGTCTGGATGTACCAAAATTGGAGCTGTAGTAAATGTTGTCTTCAAATCTTGAAACGCCTTCTCCGCCAAAGGTCCCCATTCCAACTTATCTTTGCATGTTAATCGAGTGAGAGGAGCAGCAACTTGAGAATAATTCTTGATGAAGATCCGATAGAAGTTAGCAAAACCAAGAAAGCATTGTACGTCTCTAACCGCCTTTGGAACCTCCCAAGACATGATTGCTTCTACTTTCTTGGGGTCCATCTTCAAACCTTCTGTAGTTGCAATGAACCCCAAAAATTCCATCTCCGTCTGGTGAAATAAACACTTTTCTAATTTGGCATATAGTCCTCGCTTGCGTAGTTTCTCTTAGACCAAACGAACATGCTCCTCATGCTCTTCCTCGTTTTTAGAGAATATTAGAATATCGTCCAAGTAGATGACAACAAAATCGTCGAGGTGTTCTCGAAAGATGTCATTCATCATATGTTGGAAAACCGCTGGAGCATTGGTAAGACCAAAAGGCATGACATTATATTCGAAATGACCATACCTTGTACGGAATGTTGTCTTCCACTCATCTCCTTCCTTGATTCGTACAAGATTATAAGCTCCCCTTAGATCAATATTTGTAAAGATCTTCGCACGTCCAAGTTATTCTAAGAGACTAGAAATCAAGGGTAATGGATAATGATTTTTCTTTGTTACCTTGTTGAGGCCTCGATAGTCCACACACATCCGTAATGATCCATCTTTCTTCTTCACAAATAAGATGAATGCTCCAGATGATGATTTTGAATGACGAATGAAGTTCTTGGCTAGATTCTCGTCGATGTACTTTCGTAACTCTACCAACTCCGTTTGCGATAGATTGTAGATTGGGCCAAAAGGTGGTTATGCTCCTTCTTGCAAGTCTATGGCACAATCATATGGTCGGTGTTCCGGTAGTATGTCGGCGTTCTACTTTTGAAACACGTCTTCAAAATCTTTATATCGCTCCGGTATACTTACTGTTGAGATCTTCTCCTCGGTAGTTGGAGCCGCATAAATGACAAATGGAGTGCCTTCCTTAGATGATCTTATAAACGCTCTTGCTCCAATGAATAAGGATTTCTTTTTTCGAGGTTTTTTACTAGGTTTTTTCTTGGGTGGTTTTGTGGCAAAAGTCATCTTCCGTTGTCGTGTTGTAACACGAGTATACAGTGAAAATAAAAAAAAAAAGGAATTTTATTAATATTCAATTACCTCGAATATTGGGAGCATCAACCAACTCCAGTACAAATACTGAGTGGTCAGGTTCAGTCACTCCGTTACAGTCAGCCAGGGCATACTGATATGCTCCGTTCGATTCCAATAATGGGAGTCAGTAGGAAGAGAAGGATCAATTCACACGACGGGTTCGAGGAGCCAATTGGATCCAATTTCGATAATCCAATCCGGGTCCTCTTATCCAATATGAGACCTGAATTGGCCGGTCAACCCAATGCAGTCTAATTACGGGAAATCCAAGTCTTACTACGGGTGAGCCAATTTAACGCGAGGACCAATTTGACCCAATTACGAGAACATCCAGGTTACTACGGGCATCTTTCCCAATATAGGACCTGAATTGGTCAGGCGACTCAATGTGGTCCCGATTACGGGGTTCGATTCTGTTTCAAGCTGTCCTGTTCTCTGTGTCGTTTCAGGGAACGTTGTTTTCGGTAAATGGATTTCTTAAAGGTAAAAACGGAGGAGAAAGCTTGACGGCGAGAGCCAATTTCGGATCCAAGCTTGAGGTGGGAGCCAATTCCGGATCTAAGACAGAAGATTGAAGAAATTCAGAGGATAAGGTTATGGGGGATATTGTTTTGAGGGGGGGAGGTTTTTTTTCGGGGGAATCGGGGGGAGCGAGTTTTCAAGCTTTTGCAAGGTTACTAGTTCGGTTTTTCATTGGAGGTTTTTAGAAGATCAAGGGAATTAGAGAGAGGAGCTTCATGCTTCGGGTCGGGGAAGAAAAGACATAGAATTTGGATTTTTCTTCTTCGTAGAGTTTTGGGACGACTGAGGCAATCGCTGCTGAAGTCAGTGTTGTAATGGTGAATCGGGATTTTTAAATGAAGTGGGTTTGAATACTCTTGACTGTTTTATAAAATCAAGTTAGGTCTGTGATTGAAGGATTAAAGGGGTGTCTATAGGATTGAGTATGCGGAGTGAATGAAATTTATTGGGTTAATCTAACAGGACAGTCAGTGGATACAAGATCGTAAGTACAAAGGGGTATTGAAGATTAACAGTTTGGGTTGTTCGGGGTTCTCTGTAACGTCTAGAGACCTACCGGCTGGGGCAAAAAAAAGACTTCGACAAGCAGTCGAAGGGCATCAGTAAAGATTTACGGTGTATTCTTGCAGTCGTTTATATTCCAGTAGTAAAAACTGATAGACTGCTTGACTATCGGCGGATCTCCATACTACCTTCTACAGCCAGACGCCCGGCGTGTTCTCGAGCAGGAAAGCACGTAATACGACATAAGTGGTGAACCCGACATGAAAGCTTGAGGTAGAAGGTATTGGATTTCGGTTGATTTTATCTTTATTTTTATGGAAAACGAAAATAAAAATTTTGAAGGATTTTTGGGAGAAGTTTCTGGTGGGGAGTCTTCTAAAGGACAAGGTATGCACATGGATCCGTCTATTGCTAGTTTGTTTCAAGCCTTCTCATTATCAATGCAACAACAGCAAAGCAATGTTCGAAAAGAAGCTTTGGCAACCAAAGCATTGCAAGCAGTGGTCAATAAAATTGATCAATTTGATGGGAGGAGTATTTCAAGGTATTTAAGATGTTATGTTCGTGAAATGGAATTAAATCAGGTTTCTGAGAAGAAAATGGTTGCACTATTTGGACTTGCCACGATACCGGAGATAAGGGACCACATTACATCGATTACGGATCGTTGTGGGAATTCATGGGAGGATTTTTCACATGCATTGAAAGACGAATATTTCTTGGAAGATGCTGATCGCGTTACTAAGAAGCTGTTTCTGGGATGGATTGAACGGCCCAATAAGAATTTGTAAGCAACAGAGCTACTAAGGGAATTTGAGAGGCAGTACTCTCAATTATCGAAGGTAGAAAAATTGACATTGGAGCCGAACAAAGTTGATCTATTTCTTCAAGCTTCTAATAGAGAATTGCAAGAGAAATTAGAACCCCTTCTTGAAGACAAAGAAGAAGATGAAGGATTGACAACGAAGTGGAAGAACGTTGAAGATGCGGTGGGGTTGCTTACAAAAAAAGAAAGGAAGAAGGATAGGAGCAATATTCCGAAAACAGTACAAGCACCCAAAGCTCCAGTACGTACAACACCACCGACAATGCCTACAGTTCAACCTTCGACATCCTTGTCAAAGAAAGCAGATATGGGTATGGAAGAAATTATACGAGGAATGCGAGATCTTCAAATCAAATTGGCAAGACTTGAAGAGAATACTTCTATAAACAATTCAAAGAATGTTTCAAAACAGGGATACGTACAAAGATGCATTTGGTGTGATGATGCTTCACACACTAGAAAAGATTGCAATGAATTTAATAATATGATACGGCAGGGAATTATTTACTGGAAAGATGGGAAGATAGCATTGAAAGATAGGGAGGATCTTCTTCAAACCAATTTTGGCAAGGGAGGAATGAGAGCATTAGTTCAAGATTACTTAAAAGAGCATGAAACAGTAGTACGAGAAAGTGCAAGTTATGGTGCTAGAATAGATGATGAAATTGGTGGAAGTACGGAAACTAGTGAGTTTTGGGCTTCTGCCGTTTCTACAATGCTAGAAGGGAAATTACCTCGAGAAGCGTTATTGAGAACTGCAGCTACAATATGACGAAGAACAGGTTGGGAGGATCCTGTTGAGTCTCTTTCAATTCATGCATATATTGCTAAGAGCCAACATGAAGCTTTGATGGAAGAAAAAAGACGAGGAAATTTTGATGATACTAGAGAAGGAAATTCTTCTAAGAGGCAAACTCAAAGAGACAAGGCTCGGGAGGCAGCTTCACAAGAATTGCCTGTAAAGGATACCTCAGCATCATTGGGAGAAAAAACAAAGGAGACAAAAGATAAGGGCAAATCAATTGCTTATAAGCTACTTTCTGACATTGAAGCGGCAACAAATTTGAAAGGGGTGTTGAAAGAACGTATATTAAACGCTAAGGTAGAATTCACATTGAAAGAAGTCTTGGAAATTGCAAAGAAGGACTTCCATGATGTCATCATTGACAGCATTAAGCAAAAGAGGCAATTAATGGACGAAACCGGAATGAGTCACGCTATTGATGCAAGAATATATAGAGATGAAGAAGAGGTTGATACTGGTTACAAGCAACCAACAAATGAAAAGAATGGATACAATCAACGAGTACGTTTTGAAGATTCTAGTGACAAGGAAATAGAAACTTTGAGCCATTATACTCAAAAGCATTGGGCAAGGTCAACTACTAAAGTATTGGTGAAAGTAGGAGATATAGAAGAACCAATAGTTGTTTTAGTCGACCATGGTTCTGAAATAAATCTCATGTCTAAAGATCTTTATAAGAAGCAAAAATGGCCAATTGATATGGAACATGGATGGGCAATACGAGCGGCTAATAACACAAGAGGCGAATTATATGGAGCTTGTCCAGATGTCAAAATTTGGATTGGGGATGTTGCGACGGAGCAACATTTCTTTGTTTAAGATACAACGTCTTATCCGTTGATTTTAGGACAATCTTATATCACGGCAACACAGATGGAAACAAAGGTACTTGACGATGGTTCTGCTTATGCAAGGGTACGGAGCGAAGATGGGAGGAAAGCTGTACAATTTCTAACAGTACCTCCTAACCATGAACGGAATCGAGATAGGTTGAGGAAGAAACCATTGCCAAAGATTGTTGAAGGATTTAAGGATTTTGGGGAGGTACCACTGTAAAGCGAGATTATGGAGGTACAAAAGAGGAGGTACTCTCGCGAGATGAAGGTGCCTTTGATGCGAGTTTTATTGGTATATTGGAGAATGGAAATATTATGTATAAGAAAGTTGATGATTTTAAAAGAAAAGAAAGAAAAAGATTATATGATATTGAAGGACAGTTACGCAAGATATGTACATTGCAAGATGATGAGAGGATTTTGGATGTTTATGAAGAAAATGGGCTGGAAGATTCATTGGAATTGATTACATTTATTGGGTTAGGGGATAATGATAAGATTGTTGAGATTCATTCGAGAGAGGTTTATACCATGCTTGAATCTTTTCAAGTACGAGAAGTCACAGTAGAGACGAGATATAAAACGGCAGATAAGAAGGTAAAGCCTGTTGCCGGACCATTACCAGAGGATTCTAAAGAACAAATGGGAGAAGCATCAAAAGAAGCAAGTTTAAGAGATCCAATGAGTATTGGACATCAGTTTACTGAAGAGACTTTTGAAGAATTGAAGATTGGTTCTGATGGTTCTTTATTGCCGGAGGAAATTACTTGCTTTAAAAAGATGTTGGCTGAACAAGGTAGATCGTTTGCCTTCGAATCTCATGAAATTGGGTGTGTGGATCCAAATATTATAACACCTATGGTTATCTTCACTGTACCGCATGTACCTTGGAATCTAAGACCGATTCCAATACAGAGGGCACATTTACCTAAATTGGTCGAACTATTGAAAGAAAAGATAAAGATGAAAATATTAGAACCTTCATTTGCGCCGTATTCTAGTCGATGGTTTATGGTACCTAAGACGAATAGGTCACTGCGGTTTATTCAAGATATGCAGCCGGTGAATGCTGTAACTGTCAGGAATGCAGGAATTGGACCTATTGTGGATGAATTTGCTGAGGCGTTTGCTGGAAGGGCGATCTATTCAATGGGTGATTTGTATTCAGGTTATGATCAATTTCAACTTGCCGAAGGAAGTAGAGATATGACAACGATGAGGATATCGCTTGGATTGGTTAGAATGTGCACTCTTCCTCAAGGCGCGACCAACTCGGTTGCACATATGATGAATGGGATGAATAAGGTATTCAGAGATTTTATTCCGGAAAAGACTATGCCTTTTCTGGATGATGTTCCTATAAAAGGGTGCAAAGAAGGAGACAAGGATGAAACTTTAGATACGAGGGGGTGTCGCAGATATGTTGTTGATCATATACAAGATTGTGAAAAGATTTTAACTCGGCTTGGAGAAGTTCATCTTACATTATCGGGTATGAAGTCCGTATTTGGAGTGTGAGAGGTTGTAATTGTTGGACATTTATGCAGATCTTACGGAAGAAAACCAGATCCGACTAAAGTTGATGCAATTGGAAGGATGAAAGAGGATTGTGGTTCTTTAACAGAGGTTCGCAGGTTTTTGGGTGCATGTGTATTTTACTGAATCTGGATCCCTCATTTTGCTCACATAGCGGATCCATTATATGAACTGTTACGCAAAGGTTACCGATTTGAATGAAAATAAAGGCATATTCAGGCAATGCAAAGATTGAAGAGTTTATTGATGTCACCTCCAATATTGAGGAAGGTTGATTATAAGTGCAATAGACCAGTGATTCTTACTGTAGACGCTAGTCCAATTGTCGTTGGATGGGCTGTAGGTCAAGATGATTCGAATGGGAGTAGACTTGCAGTTCGATTTGGGGCTAAAGTTTTAAGTATTCGTCAGCGTGCATATTCGCAAGTCAAAAGAGAACTTTGGGGAGTCGTTTCGGCTATGAAAGCTGAAAAGGACTATTTGATTGGGGCAGTAGTAGTAATTGAAACAGATTGCTTGCCATTGCTTGGAATGATTATTAATTGTTCAACGCCAAATATTCCAATGTTGAGATGGATTGCTTATATTAAGTCACTAAATCCAGAATTTAAGCATATCACTGGAAAGGACAATTTAGTAGCAGACATGCTATCTCGAGCAAGATACGAGAGGGAGGACGAAATGGTTGAAGACATTGATGATGTCGGATTGAAATTCTATTCAATATCGAATCTCAACAGAGAAGACAAGCTATTTCTTGAAGAATCTTATGAAGGAGAATTATTGGATATTGGTCATTATTTGAATACCTTGTCTAAGCAGGGAAATTGGTCTACAGAAAAATTCAAACAAATAAGAAAAAAAGCATATGGATTTTTACTTCGAGATGGATTCTTATGGAAGAGACCGAAGAAAGGAATTGGGATGCCACAACGAGTGATAGGCAAAAGGGAAGAAAAACTAAAATTATTAAAGGAGTTTCATGATAGTTTATGGGCAGGGCATAGAGGAATCTGGGCTACTTTTGCTAAACTCAAGGAATGATATTGATGGAAAAATATGTATCGAGATGTGCTCTCATTTGTAGAGTCATGTGAAATCTGTCAATCGTATTCTAATATCCGACATCGAGATGGTCTTCATCCTACGTATCCTCTGGCTATTCATTTTAAATGGGTTGTTGATTTGGTTATTATGCCGGTTGGGTTATGGCAGATGAGATATTTGGTTTTAGCTCGTGAAGATTTATCAAATCTAGTAGAAGGAAGAGCATTGAGGACAAAATCTACAGAGGGGATTTGTAGGTTTTTGCTTGAAGATGTCATTTGCCGTTACGGGTGCGTAGGGAAAATCACTGCAGATCGTGGAGAATTAAATGCGCAAGAAGCTCGTAAGTTCTTTGAAAAATGTGGAGTTAAACTATCACTGACTATTGCTTATAATCCGGAAGGGAATGCGAAAAGCGAACGCGATCACCCGCCGATTGTGAAAGCATTGGTTAAAGCTTGTAATGGGAAAGTTAAAGAGTGGCCACGGCTTTTGTCATTTGCATTATGGGCTGATCGAACAACACATAGTTCGGTGACAGGATATATGCCAGTAGAACTTATGACAGGTCAAAAACCAATTATGTCGATTGAAGAAAAGGTACTTACTTGGAGTATGCTACCATGGGAAGATGGATTGACAAGAGAAGAACTTCTGGCTATTAAGATTCGACAATTGGAGCAAAGAACGGAAGATGTCCAGATAGCATTGGAAAGGTTAAAAAGAGCAAGGTTACAAAACAAGGCGCGATTCGATAAGCAACATCGATTGAGACCAAAAGCAATCGAGGAAGGTGACTGGGTACTTGTTTATGACAATAGTCTGGATAATCAACATAGTACTTTGCGGAAATTTTCAAAACGTTGGTTTGGACCATATGTTAGAACAACTGTTCATGATAATGCGACTTACTCATTACGGGAGTTAGATGGTACAAAATTGAAAATACCAATTGCAGGGAAGAGAGTAAAAATATTTAAACGAAGACACGCAGAGATGAATATGGAAGACCTTAATGAAGGTACAGAGATTCCGCAGCAAGAAGATGAAAGTGATATGGATAATGAAGGTGACGAAGACGAACTGGACAAAGACGTAGGGGATATATTCTGAATCAAACAGCAATTGGGTAAATTGGTGCATACCGGAGGATGCACAGGTTCAGAGGGGGTGGATGTCGTGTTGTAACACGAGTATACAGTGAAAATAAAAAGAAAGAGGAATTTTATTAATATTCAGTTACCTCGAATATTGGGAGCATCAACCAACTCCAGTACAAATACTGAGTGGTCAGGTTCAGTCACTCCGTTACAGTCAGCCGGGGCATACTGAAATGCTCCATTCGATTCCAATAATGGGAGTCAGCAGGAAGAGAAGGACCAATTCACATGACGGGTTCGAAGAGCCAATTGGATCCAATTTTGATAATCCAATCCGGGTCCTCTTATCCAATATGAGACCTGAATTGGCCGGTCAACCCAATGTAGTCTAATTACGGGAAATCCAAGTCTTACTACGGGTCAGCCAATCTGACGCGAGGACCAATTTGACCCAATTACGAGAACATCCAGGTTACTACGGGCATCTTTCCCAATATAGGACCTGAATTGGTCAGGCGACTCAATGTGGTCCCGATTACGGGGTTCGATTCTGTTTCAGGCTGTCCTGTTCTCTGTGCCGTTTCAGGGAACGTTGTTTTCGGTAAATGGATTTCTTAAAGGTAAAAACGGAGGAGAAAGTTTGATGGCGAGAGCCAATTTCGGATCCAAGCTTGAGGTGGGAGCCAATTCCGGATCTAAGACAGAAGATTGAAGAAATTCAGAGGATAAGGTTATGGGGGATATTGTTTTGAGGGGGGGAGGTTTTTTTTCGGGGGAATCGGGGGGAGCGAGTTTTCAAGCTTTTGCAAGGTTACTAGTTCGGTTTTTCATTGGAGGTTTTTAGAAGATCAAGGGAATTAGAGAGAGGAGCTTCATGCTTCGGGTCGGGGAAGGAAAGACATAGAATTTGGATTTTTCTTCTTCGTAGAGTTTTGGGACGACTGAGGCAATCGCTGCTGAAGTCAGTGTTGTAATGGTGAATCGGGATTTTTAAATGAAGTGGGTTTGAATACTCTTGACTGTTTTATAAAATCAAGTTAGGTCTGTGATTGAAGGATTAAAGGGGTGTCTATAGGATTGAGTATGCGGAGTGAATGAAATTTATTGGGTTAATCTAACAGGACAGTCAGTGGATACAAGATCGTAAGTACAAAGGGGTATTGAAGATTAACAGTTTGGGTTGTTCGGGGTTCTCTGTAACGTCTAGAGACCTACCGGCTGGGGCAAAAAAAGGACTTCGACAAGCAGTCGAAGGGCATCAGTAAAGATTTACGGTGTATTCTTGCAGTCGTTTATATTCCAGCAGTAAAAACTGATAGACTGCTTGACTATCGGCGGATCTCCATACTACCTTCTACAGCCAGACGCCCGGCGCGTTCTCGAGCAGGAAAGCACGTAATACGACACTGCAACCTCCAATCTATCAATGGATTATGTTTTTCCAACCAAGAAAGACCAAGAATAATAGGATTTGATGGGGTTCTAATAATATTAAAAATAATATAACTACTATGGTCTTTAAACGTTACTTCTATAGGTTTTGATTCATGGGTGATGCTACCAGACAATAAAGGTCACCCATCTATGACCTCAACATGAACAGGTTTTGATTTTTGTACTAAAGGGATCTTATGACGCTTTGCAAATTCTTTGTCTAAAAAACAAGCAGATCCTCCTGAGTCTAGTAGTGCTAAGGTTCTCAGTTTTTGAGGGCTGATAAACAGAGGGATTGTAAAACAAAGGGCAGGTTGGGCAGAAAGAAAGGAACCTGATTGTTGTTGGGATATTTCATTGTCCAGCCGCACGGTTCCTACTGTGGCTGGGCATCCTCGTTTTCCTGAACAAATACTCCCCTAGTCTTGACTATGCCTCGATTTTGCTTTTTGGGGTAGTTTCCGACTTTGTGGCCTTCTCCACCGCAATACAAGCATAAATTTTCCTCCATACGTCGCTTTTTTTCTTCTATAGTAAGAGATTTGATACATACCGCATCAATTTGCATGTCTTCCACCTCTGAATGCGAATTTACACTGCTTGCCGACATAGTTGGAGCATGGCGAATTGTATGTTGTCTTGAGCGTTGGTCTTGGCGACGTTGGAATAGGCGATTATCGTACTTCACGGCTAGGCTAATGGCTTCATTGAACGTTCGTGGATCAGGAAGAGTTAACAGCAAATCCTTCACATCATCTCTTAAACCCCAATAGAATTGACTCATCAACGCTTCTTCATCCCAATTGATGTCGCATATTAATTGCCTGAAATCCGAAGCATAGACTGATGTAGAACGCATCCCCTGTCGTAGCGACCGGATCTTTGTTGTAGCCCATCGAACCTTATCGTGTTCACCAAATGCTTCCGCAAATGCTTCCAAAAAGGTTTCGAAGTTGTTTAATATGGATGATCGTTTCTCAAACAAAGGAGCAAACCATAATAGAGCTTGACCCTTAAGTAAGGTTCCAACAAGCCCAACACGTGACTCCTCCGTTGGATATCGTTCGGGCTGTAAAACTGTTATCAACCTGATTTGATTGACGAATCCTCGAAACTTGGAATGTGTTCCATCAAACTTATCTGGAAGGCTAACTCGAGGCTCCTTATATTGTAGAACTAGTGGTTCTTGTCGAACCTGAGGTAAAGTTGTTTCTCCAAGTGTCGAAATTTGAGGCTGGTGTAGTTTAGATTGTGCTATCTCAGATACTCCATCATTATGAAGCCTTGCCACCACTCCTTCAATCTCTGCAGTTCTTTGTGATAACGTAGCAAGGGCATTCATAATAGCATCTAACTTAGACTCCGAACTTTTTGTCATACTAATGTCTTGACCTCCGGCCATTCTAAAAGAAGGACAAAAATGACCCTATAAGAGGCAATATTGGTTTATAGGAGGGTAATCCACAACCTATAAAACGCCTTAAGAATTTCAAGAAGAGGGGTAATCCACTCTCTCTAAGAAGAATAAGACTCCAATATTGTAACAGAAGAAGTATCAGTTTAGAGGAGGGTAATCCGCAACCTCTAAAAAATGCTAGTATACCTTTAAGTAGAGGGGTAATCCACACTCTACTAAGAAAGAACTAGCTCTGATATCTCAAGTTAGTGTAGTCTCGACAAACTGTCATGGACACAAAATACAGACTTGAAATCTAACAAGAAGTTCAAGAAGAAGTGGCAGAACTAGATTAAACAGATGAGTACAAGAACAACACTAGAAAGGTGAGCTAGAACTCCAAGAGATGTGTTGTCGAGACTGAAGAACTCTTCAGCCTCGATCCCTATATATACTCCTACTTAGGAAGCTTCTCGAGCTACTTCTATTAACTAGGAAGCTTCTAGAAGGTTCCAGAGGCTTCCTTTCTAGAAGGTTCTATAAACTTCTCGAGCTACTTTTATTAACTAGGAAGCTTCTAGAAAGTTCCAGGGGATTCCTTTCTACAAGCTTCTAGAAACTTCTCTTCTAGAAGGTTCCAGAGACTTCCTTTCTAGAAGCTTCTAGAAACTTCTCTCTAAAAGGTTCCAGAGGCTTCTCTTCTAGAAAGTTCCAGAGGCTTGTTTTCTAGAAGGTTCTAGAAACCTCTCTCTAGAAAGTTCTAAGGAATATGTCCCTAACAGTTAGCTTGATCTTCAAGCTAATAACATGTGTGACACATGGCCAACTTGTTGACCACGTTTCTAATCCAAAAAGTCAATTAAAGACACCTATGAAGTCAAAGCAGCGTCTAGGAAATTTCTAGGAAGCTTTTATATTAAATATTATAGAATTAACTTACTTTTACCTACTTTTACTTACTTCTACCTATTTCTATATGTAATTATTAGCTTACATGATTATGGCCGTGACAATATCCACTATCAACTAAAAGAAATATTATAGAAGTGTATAAAAGCTTCTTCCAATTCTATCACTCCTAAGCAATATTAAAAGTTCCATTATGGCATGCCCAACCGTATCTAAGTTATTTTAGTTTCTTAGAGAGGATGGACAAATTATTAATCTCCATGTAGATCTACGTTACAAAACGAAGTCAGTAGATCTATGTTAATATTTATTATTTTACTAATTGTCAGTAGATTAATAATCTCAAGCTGAAATCTAGGATTTTTAATATTTATTATTTTACTAATTGACTCAATTTTGAGAGTCAATGTGTATATATATATATATATATATATAACTAGTAAAAAGATGTATAGTTGGACACCATGATCTTTGATACATCCATCCATTCCTTTATTTATTTATACTCCCTTAGTCCCATGTTCTTTGGTTTTATGGATTTTTTGTTTTTTGATTCTTCTATTTTTTCATTCCCATGTTTGGCCAATCAAAAGCATTTCTTATTTCTTTGTATTTAAAATAAATATGTATATAAATATATAATATCACGATTAAAACATAATGAGTCAAAGAAACTTTTGATTGACCAAACATGAAAATAATGGAATCTAGAAATTAGGAAACTAGAGAACCAAGGATTTAATGAACATCAAATCTAGGAAACATGAAAATGATGGAACGTGGATACACAAAGAAATGGATGGATGTGCCAAAGATTGTGATATCCAACATCACAAGTTCCCACTAGTTTTTTATAAGTTATAAAAGTTATATTTGTTGGTACATGTGTGTGTGTGTATACATATATATATATATATATATAACTTGAAGTTTTAAGAATCTATTATACTTATTATATATATATATATATATATATATATTCTCTTAACCTCTGTAATCTCAATCCTAGCTGAATCTTCAATGACATAGGACTGAAATCTACCTCAAAAGTTTCTCTTTACCAATAGGCCAGTAGATAAAGCTTACATCCTGTAAAAAGTTTTTGTTTCTGTTTTTTGAAATCATCAGAAAATATCACAACAGCATGACTCTCAGAACCATTCTCTTTGTTGAACTCATAATATATATATATATATATATATACACACACACATAAATACATCCAAAGAGATATATATATATATATATATATATATATTCTTCACTCAAGAACCAATACTTACAAATTTCCAATAAAAGAACAAAAAAATTGAATGTTGTTTACATCAGAAAGAATTTCAGCATTATTATATTATTACTGATTACTGTGAGAAGAATCGACTGATGAATATTTCCTACAAAGGATTTAAAACTTGGGCCTTAAAATTTATTGAACTTTGTAGAATTTATACTAAGCTTCCTAGAAGTTAGGCCAAAATAGAAGTGGAGATTATTTAGTTATACTTCTTAAAATTTTGAGTGAGTTAACTTAAATGTATTTGTAATATTTAAAAAGGTTAATTTTTATACTAATTATAAAAGAATACCAAACATAAAATTTATCCCATTTTAGAGTTTTTTTTTTTTTTTTTTTTTTTTTTTTTTATCTCATTGGATGCAATAGATCACCTAACACTTATCTAATTATTAGATTAAAAAGTGTTAATTTTACTTTCAATACTTCCTTGAATTGAATAAAAATAAAAAATTACTAGTGGCAAGAAATGCATTGTATTTACATACATAGATATACATATATATATATATATATATATAGACATGTACTAATTTAATATATCTAAAACAACCTTGTCTCTATTGATAAATAAATACTTACCTTTTAAGAATTATATATCATATTACTTTCATTTCTTTGATTACATCCTCATTTGAGTCTTGAAACAATTCAAAAATTTAATGCTTTTATAAATCTAGGTCTTACAAGTATTCATGCATTTTTTTTATTCTTATATATATATATATATATATATATATATAATTTTACAAAAAATATGTTTCTAAATTTTATTTCCATGATTATTTCACCAATGGAAAAATACTATATATTATAACTTAATACATATTAATTATATTCAAAAAATTTCTATATGTATTGTATTTACTTTTACCATTTTAATTAATGTAATTTAATTTGACCATTTCCATTTATATTCTTTTGCTGTAAAAAACGTATTTTTGACCTGTAATGATATTTTAAGATTCATTCAAGTATAATTTCATACTGTTTTAAGGTCTTAGAGTACATTGAAATCTTATTAATGTGGATAATTTCTATTGATTTTTGTGAATATTGTGAATATGGTTTTGAAATTATGTTTTGATATAATGTGAATAATGTTTTGAAATATTTGAGTTATTAATACAGTATTCTACTATCTATAAATATGAACATCTTAATTTATGAAGTATTAGCTTTAAAAATTTTAGATTACATTTTTTAGTTGACAATCTTAAATTCAAATTAACTTGACTTATGTATCAAATCTTACTTGAAGTCTCACTAACTTAAAAGTAAGATTTTGACCAATTAATTAATTATTATTATTATTTTTACATATATATACACACACACATATACACAAGCACACACATATGAAATCACACCGACACGTAGAAAAACGAACAGATATGCAGCCCAAAGCAACGCTGCAATGGGACTCAAGCTTCGACAGACTGATAGACAAATGATATATTCACATATGGATGAATGAAATAAGGAAAACATTCATCCTTCCGCTCGCCCAGCTTGCCCGGCGTGCTGCGAGCTGGAGGACCAGCTCGCATGCTATGCTCCACACAAGCATGAGAGGCGGCAAACATGGGCTCACTTCTGCTTTGTTTTGTGGTTTAGCCGTCTGTTTTATGCGTCGCTACAATTGGGTTGTTGCAGGCTTAGCGTTAGGTGGGAGAGAGCTCCCAAGATCGGAGTGGATTGTGGTGGATCTGGAGTTTGGGGACGGGTGGAGTCGGCGCAAGCGCAATGGAGCAGTTGCCGACTGCGCTGTTGCAATCGATCATCGCCAAGGTTTCAGCGTCCGATTGCGCTAGGGCTGCTTGTGTGGCGCGTTTCTGGAACCAGACCGTGAGCCAGGACGCTCTCTGGGAGCCGCACTGTCGCAGAGACTTCCCCACCATCCAGAAGTTGGACCCCCTCGATCGCCCCTGCTCCACATGGAAGGTGGGTGATTCTAGAATTTTCGCCCTACCTTGGGTCTTCTTAATTTCAGGCATGGCGATCTCATTCATATTGGTTGCATTCGCAAGGTTCTCCGTAAACTGTGACTTATTCGCTTAGGTGTGTGAAAGCTCGAAGCTTAGGGCTGTTGATTCATGGTGACTATTTTGTGTTTTTTGTGACCCTAGTCTAATTCATTGGTTCCGGTTGTAGCGTATCGTACACACGAACTTATAAAGCGGTGATTGAATGTAATGTCGTGCTGTTGTTCTCTTCTGGGTCGAAGAGCAGTTTATGAACTATGGTAATTTTTAGGGTCTAACGCTGCGTAGAAATCAAATCCGCACTGATGGAGATACGTGCCATCCTTACCGTTGTCGTGTTTCTCTAGAATCGCAATGAAGTTTCTGCTGCCTACTTGGGACCTATTACTTTGTGGTTGAATGATCCATAATTGTAGCATGGGTGGTAGCGGGACACTAGCTTTTCAATTAGGCGTTTGCAAGCAGTTTTCTGTCGTGAGAAGTGGATATGGGTTTAGCCTTCACATATTTACCTCTTAGTTGTTGAAGGTTAGGGCTATTGTATTTTCAAATCTCGTCACAGTGATCATTATTGTGGTGCTTTGAGTAAGTGTTAAGCTTTCAAGGGACTGATCATCTTCATTTCACAATGCTTGCTGCACCTCAATGTATGTCAGGAAACGTACCAATCATGGAAAACATCGCGCTTGTTTCAACGCAGCAAGCTCTGCTGGGATTCAATACGGTCTTGGGCGAGAGACAATTTTAAAGAAGTTTCTAATTCACTAGCCCCCGGTATTTATATGCTTCTTTGTTGTGGTTTTCACTTCTATCCGGCGTGCTCAGTATGTGGTTACGGACATTCATGCTCATTAGAGTTGTTTTACTTACTCAATTTTTCTGGTGCCCGGTCTATCAAGGAACTCATTATATACTCATCATCAATGTTAAAAGTTTTTTTTAATGATTGTGCCAATTTTTTTCCCGAATTGGTTTTCAACGTTTGTGGATTCAATCGTTTTTCTTAAATGTGTAGCTCATATTTGTCTGGTGGTTGCAGGTGCCACATTGGAGGAACTTGCTGAAACAGAAGCAACTTTAAAATGCCGCTTCCCTCCTGCCGCTCGCTTGTTGTATCGCCTTTGTAATGGCCAAAGAATACCTGAGAATGTGTTAGACGATGATCAAGTTGAAGATCATTACGTTGGTCTTATTGGAGGCTACAACTTCTCACACCACTTCGTTAATGTTCATCTCTTATCTTTACGACAGGTGATTCTTTGACATCTTTTTGATATTCACTTGGGATTGGATTTATTTATCATGTGTTGTGTTAGAGTAGTTCTTATTTTCTGATACTGGAATGACTTACACGTTTTCGGCATGCTTGTAGATGCTGAACTTGACTAGTCGCATTTTGCCTTCGCCGTGTCGGAATCGCCGCGTTATTATAGCTGCGTCAAGTAACTTGAACAAGTTCATCTTCTTAGACTGCGAGGACGGTAATGTATACGTCGGCACTAGAAATTTGCTTTTAGATGGAGAGATGATGGCGTGTGTGCCGGAGCAAGATGGCGCGTCAGACGAGGAGTCACAGGATGGGATGCTTCGATGGCTGGAGCATTACGCTCATTGTTTGCAGGTGGGTATGTTCTCTGTTCGTACAGAGGAAGGCAGTCGGAGTATTAGTCTCTATCCTGAGACGGAGCCTTATTGCAACACTGCTGTTACTCGTGGCGTTCAGGTCAGTTGAGATTTCATCACCTGAATTTTATGGCCGACTAAAACAGTTAATAATGATGCCCCACCTGTGCATGTTATTGCAATAGTGGAACAATTTATCGTCATTTTTCTTGGCACTCATAATTTTTGAGTTGCATGCCTCATTTCTCTGTAGCTCGTTTTTCTCTCTCCTTGTTCAAGATTCCTCCATAGCAATATTCATGTAAAACTCTCCTTTTTTGAGCCTATGCATCATTTGTAGCTCTCAAGAATCGCCTTGCGTGCATTTAGCACTTGATTATCTTTCTGTTAGGGCGGTGATGTAATCTTAACTAGCAACTGGTGTAGGCTATTAAGGTTTATTTCTGTTGGTGTTGAGCAGGTTCGCTGCTCAGGAGTTTTTGTGCCTGAGCTGTCCCGTGTGGAGGAACTGGAGGATAGTTACTGGTTTTCCTACTCAGTGCGCATGTGTTTGTTGAATCCTTCATCTAACGATTCTAATGCACTTACCAGCTGCCAACTTTCAGAGAGACACTGGGTCATTCGTGCCAATGACAGCGTTGTAGCACAAGTGCACGGAAGGGCGGTCATTGGATTGGTAATTAACTTTTGCACAGTTTTCGTTCCCAAGTTGCCATGTTCTTAGAATCTATTGAATTTTGCGCTCATATTACTTTTACCCTGGATGTTGACGATTTGATTGTTGTGCATGTCTCAGTATCCCTTGCTGAGGATAGGAGAGGAGGAGTTTGTATATGAAAGCTGCACTGGACTTAGCGCTAAGAAAGGCTCGCTTGATGGAGATTTCACATTTGTTCCTGGAAGGTGCGTAGTTTATCTCTGGTTTTTGTGTATTCTTGTTTACGCCAGGTTTTTGGTTGACAAATGCATGCACAGTGCTTTTCTTTCTCTTTTGTTAGTTACGGTATTCCAGACTTAATGTTGGCTCGGTCGTCTCCAGGATCTCAGTACCGACAGGAGATCCTTTTAAAGCAGTTGTTGCTAAGTTTCCTCTGGAGGTGCCCCAATACATATATTAATAATCAGGAGGCGAGCTCCAAGATGTGGATGTTGTAAATTTATGAGTATGCAAGAAGGCTCTCGTTGTTTTTTTGTCTTGACACCGTGCTGCATTTTTGGACCCTCCTTCAAAGGTCTTATGATTTGCTCTTTGGCGGAGGAAATCACATTTTAGTTCAGAGCATGTATGCGCCTAGAGGAAGAAGATTGTGAAGAAAATCTCTACTATAATTGGTACACGTTCATATAGTTTTAGCGTGAGATCAACTAGACTACTTGAGTCTTGAAGCTAAAAATCGTTGCTTAGAACCGTTACTAAGTTTGTACAGACACGCAAGGGATGACAGTTCAAAGACAAAAATAAATTTGTAGGTACCATAGGTTGTATGAAGTACAATCATGGAGAAAGAGTTGGAGCAACTTGGGAAGGACCAGGTAGAAATTGGCAAAGTTGGAGGTGGAGGTGGAGGAGAAATTACTCTTGCAGGTGCTTGACAAACATGGCTCAGGCCCTTGTATGGAAATTTTACGTCAATGTGAAGCCATAGGTCAGAGCTCCTTTCTCACAGCACTTTTTAGGATTCAAGGCAAATGTCAAATGCATTCTAGGATTTGTGGAAAACGTTGAAAATGCATAATTATCCAACGCTAATTCAATGGATATGAATGAAGAATAGCTGATGTGGAGAAAAGTCAAACAAATGGTTGGTGCCTTCTGAAGACACCTAGATTCTCCTTTTTGCTGATATTGACACAGTTGTGATGTCAATTTTTGTGTATGTTTAGGGGATAGGAATGAAATAGTGTGAATTGATACCAATCATGGAATTTTATGTGTATATATATACATAATCTGTCAATTATATTACCATCCTTTTGTTTTATTTTAATGTATACATATTTTTTACTTGTGGAAACCTTATTGAGCCTCACTGAAATGTATTACTTCTCTAGAATCTACAGATTTATGAGTAAATGTTTTTATTGCTTCAATTTTACACACGTTTTCAAATATTGATGTGTTTATATTGCAACAGTATTTGTTCTAGAATGATCATAATTTGCAAATCGCACCGTAATTTATTTTTCTTAATTTGTATTCATTTGATAGTTTTTTGCTACAAGAACAACTTAACATCATAAATAGGATTATTCTCAAATTTAAATTGTTGAGCTAGTGAACCAAGAATCCACTATTCAACTATTTGTTATAAAATTTTGAATGCATATTCAAATAAATGGGCTTTTCATAACAAACTCAATTATCAATGAGATTATGAGTGACCCACATCATGTGCCATTTCTACAGCCACTAATTCACCTGAAATGCTTCACATGAGATGACAAATCTTCAGGTTTTCTCTTCATTGCATTACCCAACTGCTAGAATTGTGAGACCAAGCCAAACAAAGCAGAATTGTTTCCACACCTGTATTAATGGAGATGTCATGGCGATGGAGATGGAGATGGTCGAAAGTTCAAACCTCTATTTGGAAGTACAAGAAGAGGAGAGAAACCCTAAAAACTGCTCCTGACTTGGGTAGCTTTCTGCACCTGTGGGTTTGAGGATGTTGAGATGTAGGGTTTTATTGTGAAAGTGTCGACAAGGTTTGCAGTTTAATAATTAGACTTTGGGGTTACAAATGGATTGTTTGTGTTGTTGAAGATTGACTTGGCAAGATTTTTTGGGACAAGGACTGAATGATAACTCACTAAAAACTTTGGGTCTCAAATCTTTGTTAAAACGTGTTTGTGCCCTGAACCATTTTTACTTTGAAATGGGCACCTTGCAACGGCAGTGATGGCAGCATGTGTAAGGATTTGTTTGCGCAGGTGTAGTGTGAAGAGATGCATATTGTGGAAATGATTCTAGTTTACGAAAAAATTCCAAGCTTATAAAATTGAACATTATCATCCAACAATGAAGTGAAGATATTAAAAGCACTATGTCTTAACCACACACGAAGGCAATTACCTTTGACAAACAAATTTCTACATTAATAACTTCTTAGTTTTAAGTGCAGTTGTATGAATATTTGTATTTTTTTTGTGAAATAAAATTTTATAAAATTGGGGTTAATAATATATATTTTTTTCATTAAAATAATTAATTTAATTAGCAATATTATTATTACTTTCTTTTTTCGAGAGAAATCTAAAATAATTAAATTCTTATTTTAGCTAAACTAATTAGAACAATAAATGTAAGAAATCCTTTAGAAAAAAATAAAAGAAAAAAAAAAAAAAACAAAACAAAACAAAGCTTATTTATACTTGGATGACATTAAAAATAAAATTGATAGTTATTTTATAGTAACTTAGCATGTAGGATCAAAAATTCAAAAAATAACTTAGATAAAAGTCTAGAGAGTGCTAATTCAAATAAACCAAGGCTTTGATGTTATAAGATGTAATACAATAATAGAAGATTGAAGTATAAGTTACTAGTATAGTTAATAAGTACATCTATATTCTTATTAATTCTAAAAAATTATCTATATATTAAAGATTGTGCGTAAAGCCTAGTTTAAAATCAAAGATTAGAAATCTTTAAAATTTTCTAGATTTAAATTTATAAAAGCTTCAAGTAGACAAGTTCCAAATTTTAGATACCAAAATTGAAAAGAAAAATAGAAATAAAAATCTAATTTTCTTATACAAGAATCAAAGTAGGAACTTAACTTAGTGATCTTTGTATCTATATAATCAGTGATTTAAAAGGTTTTTATTTTGATCAAGAATAAACTAAGATCACAACCTAAAAAAATAATATAAATAATTTAATTGATGATCAATATTAGTATATATATATATATATATATATATATGTGTGTGTGTGTGTGTGTGTGTGTTGATAGTAAAAAAACAAATTGTTTAAGAAGGATTTAAAAGATAGAGGTTTGGCACTCAATATAAAGATTTTATGGACAATATATAAGAGAAATAACGATTTTGTATTAAAACAAGGTATTTCTAAAAGTAAAATATTCTAATAAAATCATAGAATTATAAATCTTTTATTTAATATAAAACTTCATACATACATAATATATATATATATATATATATATATATATATATATATATACATATATATATATACATATATATATATATATATATAATTTAATAATAATATATCTTTTAGTAACTATTATTAGAAATTTATATTAATTATAGCTTTCAAAGGTTTAAAAACATCTAATCCCATATTGATTTTTTTTAAAATTATTAAAAGAATATTAATTCAAAAGTTTTGGATTTTAAAACTTATAAATTTTTCTATTGAATAAACTCAATTACAATATTATATAACATTAGAGATTTATATAACTTAAAAATAAAATAAAAGGTAAAAATTATTTCAATAATAATAGACATAGTTGTAATTTAATATTTCTTTAAAAGTATAAATTATATATTAAAAATATAAGATTTTAAAATACCATTTCTACCAAGTGCAAGATATTTTAATTTTAGAAGATGCTCCAAAAGAAATTGAAGATCCTAATAGAACTCAAGTATTTTAAAATTCTGATTGTTTATTTGTTTGTTTGTTTTGTTTTGTTTTTCTGTTTTGTTTTCTTTCTTTTTTTTTCCATCAAGGATTTTATTATCAGAGTAGAATGTTTAATAAAAAATATAGTATTAATAAAAATATTTAAAGCCAGTTTCATTAATAAATGAAAAATGGCTGATATTTGTATATCTAAGAAGTATGAAGAGTTAAGCCAATCATGAAAAAATCTTACTAATTTTCTTCTAAGATAATTGGAGCTAATTAAAATAAGAAAAAAAACATTTAGTTGAAAAATTCTCAAGCTTTAGAAGAAAGTTAACAAGACACAGTGAATTGCATTGAAGTTTATAAAATTGAGTTGTAAACTATGAAATTGTTTTAGAAATAAAAGATATTTGAATGTTTTATAAAAAAGAAAATTAAAAATAGAATCATATTTCTTTTTCAATATAATTTTAAAAAAATTAGAGTTATATTTTTAGATGTAAAATAATATGAGATTAAATTCTAATAATTAAAAAATAAATAAAAATCATATTTAATGTAATTTTCAAAATTTAAAAACTTAGCACTTTTTTTATCTTAATTGCCTTAATTCAAAAAAAGATGCCAAGGAGACAAAAGATTGTGATTAAAAATCAGGTAAATGTTGTATGGAGATAAATTTATAAAAAAAATACTTTGATGTTATTAAAAAATATATTATAGAATAAATACTTTAAAAATTATAAATAAACATAGATAATCAAATTCTATAAAGACTTAATTAATGTCCGCAAGCAAAGACACCTCATTTTAATAAGAAATAAAGAAGAATTTGGATTCAACCCTTAAGATTATTTTTCTTAATATTACATTATTAATATACATTTTAAATACTAAAAAATAAAATAAAATAACATCAAAATATTTGGTACTATAAATCAATAAATGGATTGGATTGTATAAATTAGTAGAACATTAATTTTCTTTCATAGTGTTTCAACTTTGTAATACATATTTAATGTATATATATATATATATATATATATATATATGGATATATTTATAGTTTAATATGCCAAAATCAACCAACTTATCTATCAAATAGGCTAGTGCATAATTTCTTCTAGAACCATGCTTTAGTTTTTCTTTTTTGTTTTTTTAATCCATATTTGGTTATCAAACAATTTAAACAAAATTTTAAATGCCTGCTCTTGCATGTCTATATCAAATTAGTCTTGCCCCCTCCCCCTCCTCTATTTTCTTGTAAAAATTGGACTAAGGAAAAGAAAAACTAAAGTGACTAAAACAGGGAGAAAGTTGAGAGAAGCAACAAAGTAATATGAAGAAGGGTCAAGGAGCAAAGCAAGGTTATCCAATCCCAAGACTTGCCCAGTAAATTTAGATATCCAATCTCAAGACTTGCCCAATAAATTTAGATTTCTTTGCTATTGCACTAGTCTTTCTAATACATAAACTTCTTGAAACTCACATGATTTGAATTGATCTAGATTTTGCTTAGCTTGT
Organism: Physcomitrium patens; assembly: GCF_059467195.1. NCBI lineage: Eukaryota > Viridiplantae > Streptophyta > Bryopsida > Funariales > Funariaceae > Physcomitrium > Physcomitrium patens. The sequence continues at coordinate 10,454,847 of NC_143414.1, read as the reverse complement.
TGCTTGCCCACGGTCCATTGGTAATAAACAGGCATTGGGTTGGGCAAAACCCAAATTGTATTATGAATGGATAAAAACAAGCAATAAACGTCTTGTTTTAGAGGAGAAATGAAATAGTCTCCAAGGAAAATCCAATTGACAGCAAAATGGAAAGCAAGGATCGTTCTAAACCCAAAAAGAATTAGGACATTATTCAACCGTCAAGTTAGCAGTTCCCTGCGTTTAAATATAACATAAACGCAATCCATACACTTACGAGGTAACTCATAAACGCTAGTTGGAGGTGGATTTTGATTATACATGAGACATCTGTAGCTCACGTATTTTGCACTTGAGAAAAAGACATTTTGATCTCCTTATCGTTGGACTACACTTACAAGCCTGGCCTTAACTTTAGTGGTTTCACAGCCGATCCTATAATCCTCTCAATACTTTTATCCTTCAACATGGGCTCTGGTAAAGTTATCATACAATGAAGTAGCCCAAGTTCTCCTCACCCTCTCAACTGCACTGGCATAGGAGGTCTGTACCTCAGAAGAAGGTGCTTCAAGTAAACAAGTGATGAGCTCATACAACGTGCAGAATCAAACTCAGACCATTCGTTGAATCTGGTCACAATATCTTTCGATCCTTCAAATATGTGAACATAACAAAGAATAAAGCGATGCATCCAAAAACAATTCCAGCTGCTGTAATATAGAATGCCATCTGCAAGTAATAGCCGCTCAGTCAAGAGAATGAATGAAGACGACTAGCGGATAAAAGATCTCACACACTATATCGTGGATCAGGTAAAAAACGGACTTACCTCATAATCTTCTAAATCCGAGTTCAGATTCATTCCGAATATTCCTGTGATCGAGTACAAGTGAGTTCGTATTAACACCCCAGATTTTTCTTCGAAGTAAAAGGCTAATCAACAAGAAAGATTGGGCTTAGAAAATTGTCAGGAAAAATGAGAAAGAGCATCATTACCTGCAATGAGCGCCCCTAGGGTAGAGCAGAGCGTGGCAACCTGAAGCAACAACTCCAACCGGCTCACCTCGAGACGCCTTGAACTACATCAACACCTCATCACATTTTAAAAACCCATATCTCTATCGTCAGTTTTCTTCAAAGCTGCAATACGAAATCATTTAAACAATACAAGTTCATTGTTGGTATCGTCCATGCAGATCTTTGGGGCAACACGTAGGATGAATAGATTCATATAGACGGGTATACAACTAATTCAAAGATTCAACAAGTGAAGCCTAAACCTTAAGTTGACACTAATGGAATCTTCCATTTCCTTGGCTGCATCCAGCAGTTTTTCGGCTTCACCGTGACATGAGTCGCACCTGTTGAGAGGAGCAGACATATTTCACAGAAGTAGGACACTCTAGATAGCACCATGATTGCAACAATACATGATTCAAGTTTTTTCGACTGACGTAATTTAGCGACTACTACCGAGTGATCTGACTAAAACCTTCCACAACAAGATAACAGGCTTTCTACTACTAACATCACTAACCTTATGAGGTAGTACTCGAGAAGCATTTCAATTTCCTCTTCCTCGTCTGCAGGGAAAACGACACTTGTGAGACCAGAAGCATGGCACCTCCACATTGTTACCTATGAAACATTTTTTGTGCCCGATCAATGTCACCTTACGCAAACACCACAATTAGAATATCACCTTCTGCATTCTGCTTCTCTGAAGGTATTGTGCATTGAATGGAGCCATCAATCCTTCTTATATTGCATGTGCGTCCTATGATGGCCATTTTCCGGATGTCCTCTGGATGCTCAAGCATCTCCAAAATCATTTGACGCAATGCACCAGCCTTTGCAGCTAATTCCACCTACAGACCAACTCGTAACAGCCCAAAGCTTAAGTATCGGTATAAATGATTCAGTTCCCACTTAGAATTGGCTTTCAGAAGCTCTATGATATTTGACCACATATACACTAGGATGTGGGGTACATCCAGAAGCTTACCAGGGCTTGCTTTCCAAGTCGAAGTTCTTCCAATACATCAGCGGTATACCGAATTGGGAGTTTTTTCAATAGAGCCATTATCTGTCGATAATATGTTGTGGATAAAGAGATATAAGACATAAAAAAATTTAAGAAGTGAACAAAAGCAATTCAAATTGGTTCAGAACCACAAGACATCGCAATGAACAAAGTGAGTAATAAAAAATTCTTAGTAGCCCTACTCTCCACTTGATTTCAATGTTTCTACCAATCAAATAAATGTCTCGTGAAAAGGTTTGCTCTTGTGAATCACACACCTTTGGGTCGACCTCCATGAGCATTTGTTCGAGCCTTTGAGTCCTTGAAAGAAGAGCGGCCTCTACAACCTAGCCTTGACAAGCAGACAACCATAGAATTGAGGACTCTTCGACCTAAGTCCAAACGTAAGATCCATTGCAGTGAACAATGCCACGAAAATATGAGTACACGATTTACATGAGAAAATATATGGGGAAAAAATAAAATAAAATAAAAATAAAAAAATCCCAACTAATTTTTTGCTTCTGTGAAATGCAGGAGAGAACACAAGGATTTCGTGAATCATGTTTTTCAACACGTGGTAGAGTCTGAAGTGTTTACGTAAACCCACCCAAACTGACCAACCGCCTAACTGTAAACAAGTCATGAGAGAGAAGCATATGCTACGGTCCAGGTGATATTTGAACACTAACTGTAAAAGGAAAAAATAAATTGAGTGCGCATTACCTCTAACTCGAAAGGCATATTCGGACCTTGGCCGTTGTTAGCATTCCTAAGACGCGGAAGTAGTGCTGCCATAAAAGCTTCAGCTTCGATACTAAAAATTCCCCCACACCGAAGGGTAAGAAACACTGTCACTGAAGACGATGTCTAAACAAAAGGACCTGTCAAATAAGAATGGAATCATGAGTTCCGGGTTTCAGACGCTTCACCTCTGCAGATGCTGTTTTACCTTTTATGCTCAAATATGAGGACACTGCGAGAAGTTGCTATTGCCCTCAGTGAACTCAAATTCAGGAGAATGGCCTGGTCCCTTACCTGACACACAATGCAAGCACATTCAGGGCCCTGCCTGCATATAGTAATCACAATTGATTTGCAGGATAGCTATAGCATGTTAACATTAATTAGCTTTTTTTTTTTCAAAAAGGAAATAAAAGAAATGGGTAACAAATGCACCTCGACTCACCAGTATGGCAGGCGCTGAATTGGTGACCCATAACGAAGGATCAACACTACGAATATCTCGTAGACGTAGTCCAGCTAGTCACAAGTCAAAGCACAACACACGCTAATCTTCACTAAGGACCATTCTGTGCATTAGAGTACAAGAGGAGTAAGAGTGGTTTTATTAGTCAGAATACCTTATAGAAAAAATGATAAAAGAAGGCAACAAAAGTTACCTATACTCCTCAACAGCTTCCTTCTACTAACTTCTCTTTGCACCACATCTCCATCAGGATGTACTTCGAGCACCTAGTAAATACCACGGATTGCAGAAGTATAAGCTCATGTTGATTCCCTATTCCGATTATCAAGTTTATGGTCGAACTGAACTATACTGCATCAAGTTACGCCCAGCTAAACCACCAGTAACACTGAAGGTACACGCCGTACCTGATAAACAAGTTTCTTTACCCCAGTAACGAGAGAGTCAGCTGTAGAACCAGACATAGATCCCACACTCTCACTCACAATGCTACTCACAAGCTCCTCACCCCATGATTCATAGCTTGCACTATTTTCACTGTCCTCCGATGAACCCTGTTCGTCGTCGTTGTCATCGTCCTCGTACCTTTCCTCATCAGGCCACACACTATTCCTATCTTCACGAAAGAGGTCAGACCCATTCGAACCAATCCTTGACACCTTGTATCCTCTTAGTGCATCTGCATTCCTGAACCCAGGAGGTTCAACATAATTCCTCATCTCCTGCCACTGATCTCTACAAGTCTCCTCTCCGTCGGTATACCTCCCTATGTCTTGGAAGATATGTTTTCCTCCTCTCGGTTCAACACATTCTGTATCATCCTCGCTGTCGAAATGGGGGCGTTCAGGTGAAGAAGATGAATTTTGAGAGTCGTAACTATTACTACTATCATTCTTCTGTGCGTGAGTCAAGGTAAATGGGATTCTTTGCGACCAGCCTGGGTTCAAATATCCTGGATAGATGAACCTATTGTGTACAACACTGGATCCACGGTTGTTTCCAAATTGCTGTTGTGATTTTGATGATTCCTTCCCAATTCTCCTTATGGACGTCAAAATTCCAGAGTTCCAAACGAATCTAAAACTACAATTCCTATAATCTGCAGTTAGCATCATAGTTTTCCTGTGTAAATAGGAGGCCAAACTGTGAGTCTCCCCAAGGCCAATATTTAGATGCTTAATTCGACACTCAAGACGGTGCCATATCCCATGACAAACTGTTGCATGAAGCCCAACGCTTCGCACTTGCAGGACTCCAGCAGCGCAATTCCATGAGAACTCCATGAGTATTCAAACTTCCATGAAAGTACCAGCAACTAATAACCAGACTTGGTTTTCTGACATCCTTCCATTTGTCCAAAACACCGAATCAACTGGCACAAATTACAGCTTCTCGTAACGACTTCAAAGAGTACACAAAATCCCATTCCAAAGCAATCCAAACCTTTCAAACGAACAGAGGCAATGATACCAACAACTCACGACATATAGAATTGAATGCTGGGCTTACCCCCTCACTCGTCGAAATCGAAAACAAATGACTAACTCTTGTTAATCCATAAACAATATAACGACCCACAAAGGAAAACAACCCAAAGATCGACCTCAAAGCACCTTGAACTGAGGTGGTGGCGGTGCTGCTGCTGCTGCTGGTGATGAATTCGTGCTCTCTCTTTACTTTCCTTTGCTTTGCTTTTGTGTTGCATTGCATTGCATTGCAGCATCGTGTGGGCTGCAGAGATCAAGCCTCCATAGCCACGCATTTCGAAGAAGACGAGGATGCCTCGGCAGCCATTCCTAGTCTTGCCTTTCCCCGTCGATCTCAAACTGGTCCCCTTCACGCTTGCAGTGTGAACGAGGCTGAGTGAAACCAGTTCCGTTTTAGCCTGTGTGTGTGAACGCGGAAACATTTGAAACCCGTCTTGGCGCCGCGTTTCTGTTTAGATCGATGGAAAACGAAGTTGATTACGATTCAATGAAACGAATCTAAATTTTTTGTTGATTATGACAACCTTTAAATATAAAAATAAATAATAAATAATAATTTTAATAGAAAGATAAATAAAGAATCATTCCATTTGATGAGAAAAATATTTTTCCACATAATTTCATATTTTTGATAATTTATCAAATTATACATATTATTATTCTATTTTCAATTTTCTTCATACAAATAATATGTCATTTTGCACACATTTACATACAAATTATACTTCTTTTGAGCTGAGCAGTTTTTAGTTTTATTGAAAAAATATATATACTTTTGTTTCAATAGAAGGCTACAATAGATGTGAGTAGAATAGAAGAATATGTAAGAGAATTCTAAAATCAAGGCAAAAAGGGATATTTGTGATTTATTCAATTAAAATATTTACCATAAAAAGAAAGAGAGAAGGAGAGAATCAAATATTTTCTCATGTAAATTTAGTAATAAGAAGTGGGACCTAGAAAATTAATACAATAGTAATTGATTTTTCATATTTAATATATTTCCACAAATTGCTCAAGAGTAAACTTGTGACATAAAAGATAAAATACAGTCATTGAATAAGATTTTTTTAACACCAACAGTAAGATAATTAGAATAGAAATTTATACATATTGTATTAATACTAAAAATAATGATATTAATATTTTGAAGTTTAATCTATTAGAAGACTAGTCTTTGGATAATAAATGCCTTTTGTTTGTTCTTGATGAAAAAAAATTATGTGAATTTTTAGGTAGATATTTTAATAGAAATTAACTTATATAATAGAAAGAAAAAGACACTAAAGATGAAGTTGACAAAACAAAATCTAAAAAAGGAGACTCTCAAATTTATAAGAATAGGATTTCACTTGGCACATTTTTATTACCTAAGAAGAAAGCCTAATACATTTAAAGTCTAAATAGAAATTTCTTTTGGAGGCTTTATCCCCAAAAATCCTTGCAAGGAGCTTAGCTTCTTTATCTTTGCATGTCAATCGATTAGCAAAATTGCCATAAAGGAGGCTACTGTCTCCCTTAATCTCTATGCATTTGTTGCCATTATGAATTAGGCTCAATACAATAACAATCTCCTACTTGGAGACTAATCTACAAAAAAAAAACTCAAAAAACAAAAAACAAAACAAAACAAAAAACACACACACAACTTTCTTGTAATCTTATCTTCTTTTTATATTTTAAAGAATAGTTTGAGTGATGTGTTTCTTTATCAATAATTGTGGAGGCCAATTGAGCCTTTGTACAACCTTTGATTTTCAATAGTAACAACATTTGTGATATGTCTATTGAGTTCTTTGATCTTGAGATTTTCAAAGGCAATGTTCCATCATCTATAAGCTCACATATAAAATAATATCTTAATTGAATATGCTTTATCTTTAAATGAAATATTGAATTCTTTGTTAGATGTACTACACTTTAATTGTTGTTGAAAAGAACATTGTCAACTTACTCTTAATCCAATTCTTTCAAAAAAATCTTTAATCATATCACTTTTTTTTCTAGCTTCAACGATAGCTATTTATTTTACTTTAGTAGTTGATAAGGCAATGTTCTTCTAAAGTTTAAACATCCAACTCACAACAAAACCTTCCAAAGTGAATACAAAATATGTTGTGCTTCTAAAATTATCTAAGTAACTATCCAAATTTGCATCAATAAATCCTTGCAAATTCACATTATTCTTCTTAAAACAAATTACCAAATTTGAATTCCTTTTTTAGTACTGTAATACTTATTTTACAACTTCCTAATGCATTCTTCCAAGATTTGTCGTATATCAGATATGAAACCATTAAATCTTTTGTATCACTATCTTAGAGCCTATTTCAAGCCATACAAGTTGTTTTTCAATATGATCACCAAATTATCTTTATCAAAACTTGGAAGTCTTTTGATTGCAACATGTAGATGTCCTCATCAATATTGTTGTACAAAAAAACAACCTTAATATCTATTTGCTTTAGATACAAGGTCTTGATGTTAAGAATATGTAGCATTAGTCTTATATTGATTAGTTTGACAACATGAGAAGATCTTAATGTAGTCAACTCCACTCTTTTATTAGAATTCTTTATTAATTAATCTTTATTTGTACCTTGAGTTGCCATTATTTTCTTCTTTGATATGATATACTCATTTGTTTTGCAATGCCTTCTTTTCATCTAGCAAGTGATTCATTAATATATGCTTATAAAATGATCAAATTTTTTTGCAATAATTTGTAGATTGGTCCAAGTAGAGATTGTATGTTTAAAAATAATAAAGAAAAGAAAATAGCTTATTTGAAAAAAAATTGAGTAAAATTTAAGACTAAATTGGTACTAAAAAGCTTTTTTTAGAAAGAAGAAATGAAAAAGACAATCTTATATGTAGGTTGAAAATATCATTGTACAGATTGAAACAATGGTATAAGGAATTTAATGCTTTTCTAAAGAAGCAAGAATATACTTGTAGAAATTTTTATTGTTATTTATATTTCAAAAAATTACAAAAAAACTAACTTGTATAAATATATCATACTTATATTATATTTTAATAGAATTTTAATTTTTAAATATTATTTAATAAAAAGACATGTAAAAAAAATATTAAAAATTCTATTAATGTTATTTTTTTAATACTTAAATCAAAAAGTGTCTATTATATATTATTTTTTTACAATGGTTTGTAGATTTTGAAGTTACAAATCAACTTTATAATCAATCACATCATATCCAAGAAATAAAATAAAATGTGTAACTATTTTAAAACATAAATATACATTAAACATCTAAAAATTCTAAGCTTAGAATAATTTATAATTCTATCATTCTACATCTTTATATGTATCTTGTATTTTTAAATATATATTTTTAAAAAATGATATAAATAGCTTTAGCCAAAATTTTCTTTTCTAAATCTAACATTACTTAAAAGACTCATTATTTTCTTCAACAGTGTAAAATTAAATTTTTTTTGCTATCAATGTTTTATTGAAAATTTTCTAGAGTAATAAAATAATAAAAATAAATAAAAATTTATTTTTAAGGATCATTTAATGGCCATCAGCCTTGGTTTCAAATTTTGATCCTTGAATCATTGAAAGCCATAGATCTTAGTTTTGACTCTTAAGGATTCAAAAGTAGAGATGTATCCACCACGCGTAGATCTAAGGACAACAATAGAAAAGATCTGATGGACTCATTTGGTAGAAACTTTTTATTTTATTTATTTTGTTGATAGACAAAGTCATACAAGTTTTTCAAATGGTTTTATAAGAGGCCTTGGATTTTTTCAATTTTCTCTTTCAATTTTTAACCTTTTAGTATTGATGTCTTTTTACAAAATATATATATATATATATATATATATATATATATATATTACTTTGTATGGCCATATATAAGGTAAAAAAGTAGATGAAAAAATGAATGATATATACATCTTTAAGAAGAGTAATTTGTAGCAAAAAACACATTAAAAATTGAGAATTAATAATTAGAGAGAACCAACTATAAATCATGGTCAAAATTAGATCCTAAGATACAAAACCATGTACTTATGGCAATTCTAGGATTCTTTTCTAGATCAAAAAAATAATGTTAGTTTTGTTCTCATTGCATTCAAGCTTCAGTAGACCAAAGCAATTGAATTAATAGAGGTGGGTTCGAACATGGTGAAAGATTGGTTATATGAATTGGGTCTATTAGTATCACAATTGACTATATTCTGGCTATTTGAAATCAAATATCAAACTACAAAACACCGAGGCTTACTACTTTCGTCTTAATTCAATCCATAATCCATTCTATGATTATCAATTCAACAATACTTCTCTCAATTATCATTCTTCATAAGCAAATAATAAAGAAAACAAAGAGGTAGTATCAAGCTTACTCCGGCTTACGAATCTCAATCTGGCTCTCAGCTTACGACTCTCAGTCTAACTCTTGGCTTATGACTCTCAGTTTGGCTCTTGGCTTATGACTCTCAGTCTAGCTCTCGGCTTATGACTCTCAGTCTTGCTCTCGGCTTATGACTCTCAGTCTAGCTCTTGGCTTACGACTCTCAGTCTGGCTCTCGATCTCTCTTTCCTCAATTTATTTATCCTACTTAAAGGATGATCCGTCGGCCGACAGATTCCAAAGGTTATGATCCTTTGAATTCTTAACCATTTATTCTACTAACAACCTACTATTACCAGCTAAATTGCCTAATGTCAAGGACAAGAAATCGATGAAAAAATAATTCAGACAAGTGAGCCTTCACTCAAAGAAAGGTAACAAAATATAAATAAACAAGTATGTATATTGAAAGAGAAACTGGAATGACTATTGCCAAAAGACAAGAAAACTAGAGACCCTTGAAACTAGACTGGAAGCAAGAAAGGAGTTGACATGAGTGAAGAAGCCTTCACTCTTGTCTCTATATATACTATCTAACTAGGGGCTATGTGGCGACGTTCTATACGACCTCCAATATGTGTTGACTTTGTAGAACACATGCCTTGACTTACAAGGCAAGTTTTTCTACGTGTGGGCCACATAGTTAGCTTGATCTTCAAGCTAACAACATGTGTGGCACATGGCCAACTTGTTGACCACGTTTCTAATCCAAAAAGTCAATTAAAGACACCTATGAAGTCAAAGTAATGTCTATGAAGCTTCTAGGAAGCTTCCATATTGAAAACTATAGAATTAACTTACTTTTACCTACTTTTATTTACTTCTACCAATTTATATATGTAATTACTAGCTTATATGATTATGTCCGTGACATTACCTTCCCTTCTAGGGACGAGTTCCACGACGAGCGGTCATCATATGTTGAGGAAATCTATAATGCGACGAATTGTATTCGCCACATACTCTGATCTTTGTTCTCTTCGAAGATGATTGATAGGGCCTCTCAACCATTGATAGTGTCCCATACCAGGGCGAAAAGACCACCCAGTTATTTGATCATTGTTGAGGCCTTCGTAACTTCCTTCGAATAGAATATTTGGAATACCATCAGGAGTTGTTCCTACCTCTAGCACGATCACCAAACATTGGAAGTCCCTTTCCAAATCGTGATACCAAACGCTGTCGTGTTGTAACACGAGTATACTGTGAAAATATAAAGAAAGGAGACTTTTATAAATGTTCAGTTACCTCGAATATTGGGAGCAACGACCAGCTCCAGTGCAAATACTGAGTGGCCACGTTCAGTCACCCCGTTACAGTCAGCCGGGGCATACTGAAATGCTCCGTTCGATTCCAATAACGAAAGTCAGCAGGAAGAGAAAGGACCAATTCGCACGACGGGTGAGCCTGGTTCGAAAAGCCAATTGGATCCAATTTCAAGAATCCAATCTGGGTCCTCTTACCCAATATGAGACCTACATTGGTCGGGCAACCCAATGTAATCTAATTATGGAAAAATCCAGGTCTTACTACGGACCTCAGCCAGTCTGACGCGAAGGACCAATTTGATCCAATTACGGGAACATCTAGGTCTTACTACGGGCGTCTTAGCCAATCCGACGCGAGGACCAATTTGACCCAATTTCGTGAACATCCAGGTTACTACGGGCATCTTACCCAATTACGGGCACATCCGGGTCTACTACTAGACTCTTACCCAATATGAGACCTGAATTGGTCGGGCGACTCAATGTGGACCCGAGTACGGGGTTTCGATTCTGTTTCAAGCTGTCCTATTCTCTGTGCCGTTTCAGGGAATGTTGTTTTCGGTAAATGGATCTCTTAAAGGTAAAAATGGACGAAAAAGCTCTGACGGTGAGAGCCGATTTCAAATCTAAGCCTTGACAGCTTGAGCCAATTTCGGATCCAAGACGGAAGATTGAAGAAATTCAGAATTAAGGTTAAGAAAGGAGGGGGGGAGAGAGGTTTTTTTTTTATGGGGGGTTTTTGTGAAGGTTCGCGAGAGCTAGCTTCATGCTTCGGGCCGAGAAAGAAGACGGAGAATTGGGTTTTTTTTTCATCATAGGGTTTTGGGAAGACTGAGGCAATCATTGCTGAAGTCAGTGTTGTAATGGTGAATCGGAATTTTTAATGAAGTGGGTTTGATTACTCTTGACTGTTTTGTAAAATCGAGTTACGTCTGTGATTAAAGAATTAAAAGGGTGTCCATAGGATTGAGTATGCGAAGTGAATGAAATTTATTGGATTAATCTAACAAGACAGTCAGTGGATACAAGATCATAAGTACAAAGCGGTATCAAAGATTAACAGTTTGGATTGTTCGGGGTTCTTTGTAACATCTAGAGACCTACCGGCTGGGGCAAAAAGGACTTCAGCGAGCAGTCGAAGGGCATCTGTATAGATTTACGGTGTATTCTTGCAGTCGTTTATATTCCAGCAGTCAAAAACTAATAGACTGCTTGACTATTGGCGAATCTCCATACTACCTTCTACAGCTAGACGCCTGGCGCGTTCTCGAGCAGGAAAGCACGTAATACGACATAAGTGGTGAACCCGATGTGAAAGCTTGAGGTGGAAGGCATTGGATTTCGGTTGATTTTATCTTTATTTTATGGAAAACGAAAATAAAAATTTTGAAGGATTTTTGGAAGAAGTTTCTCGTCGAGATTCTTCTAAAGGACAAGGTATGCACATGGATCCATCTATTGCTAGTATGTTTCAAGCCTTCTCATTATCAATGCAGCAACAACAAAGCAATGATCGAAAGGAAGCTTTGGCAACCAAAGCATTGCAAGCAGTGTAATAGAATTGATCAATTTGATGGGAGGAATATTTCAAGGTATTTAAGATGTTATGTTCGTGAAATGGAATTAAATCGGGTTTTTGAGAAGAAAATGGTTGAATTATTTGGACTTACCAAGATATCGGAGATAAGACACCACATTACATCGATTACAGATCGTTATGGGAATTCATGGGAGGATTTTTCACATGCATTGAAAGACGAATATTTCTTGGAAGATGCTGATCGCGTTAGTAAAAAGCAGTTTCTGGAATGGATTGAACGGCCCAATAAGAATTTGCAAGCAACAGAGCTACTAAGGGAATTTGAGAGGTAGTACTCTCAATTGTCGAAGGTAGAAAAATTGACATTGGAGCCGAACAAAGTTGATCTATTTCTTCAAGATGCTGATGGAGAATTGCAAAGGAAATTAGGACTCCTTCTTCAAGAAAAAGAAGAAGATGAAAGATTGACAACGAAGTGGAAGAACGTTGAAGATGCAGTAGGGTTGCTTACAAAAAAAGAAAGGAAGAAGGATAGGAGCAATATTCCGAAAACAGTACAAGCACCCAAAGCTCCAGTACATACAACACCACCAATAATGCCTACAGTTCAACCTTCGACATCCTTATCAAAGAAAGCAGATATAAGGATGGAAGAAATTATACGAGGAATGCAAGATCTTCAAATCAAATTGGCAAGACTTGAAGAGAATACTTCTATAAACAATTCGAAGAATGTTTCAAAACAAGGATATGTACAAAGATGCATTTGGTGTGATGATGCTTCACACACTAGAAAAGATTGCAATGAATTTCATAATATGATACGGCAGGGAATTATTTGCTGGAAAGATGGGAAGATAGCATTGAAAGATAGAGAGGATCTTCTTCAAACGAATTTTGGCAAGGGAAGAATGAGAGCATTGGTTCAAGATTACCTAAAAGAGCATGAAACAGTAGCACGAGAAAGTGCAAGTTATGGTGCTAGAATAGATGATGAAATTGGTGGAAGTACGGAAACTAGTGAGTTTTGGGCTTCTGCCGTTTCTACAATGCTAGAAGGGAAATTACCTCGAGAAGCGTTATTGAGGACTGCAGCTACAATACGAGGTAGAACAGGTTGGGAGGATCCTGTTGAGTCTCTTTCAATTCATGCATATATTGCTAAGAGCCAACATGAAGCTTTGATGGAAGAAAAAAGACGAGGAAATTTTGATGATACTAGAGAAGGAAATTCTTCTAAGAGGCAAACTCAAAGAGACAAGGCTCGGGAGGCAGCTTCACAAGAATTGCCTGTAAAGGATACCTCAGCATCATTGGGAGAAAAAACAAAGGAGACAAAAGATAAGGGCAAATCAATTGCTTATAAGCTACTTTCTGACATTGAAGCGGCAACAAATTTGAAAGGGGTGTTGAAAGAACGTATATTAAACGCTAAGGTAGAATTCACATTGAAAGAAGTCTTGGAAATTGCAAAGAAGGACTTCCATGATGTCATCATTGACAGCATTAAGCAAAAGAGGCAATTAATGGACGAAACCGGAATGAGTCACGCTATTGATGCAAGAATATATAGAGATGAAGAAGAGGTTGATACTGGTTACAAGCAACCAACAAATGAAAAGAATGGATACAATCAACGAGTACGTTTTGAAGATTCTAGTGACAAGGAAATAGAAACTTTGAGCCATTATACTCAAAAGCATTGGGCAAGGTCAACTACTAAAGTATTGGTGAAAGTAGGAGATATAGAAGAACCAATAGTTGTTTTAGTCGACCATGGTTCTGAAATAAATCTCATGTCTAAAGATCTTTATAAGAAGCAAAAATGGCCAATTGATATGGAACATGGATGGGCAATACGAGCGGCTAATAACACAAGAGGCGAATTATATGGAGCTTGTCCAGATGTCAAAATTTGGATTGGGGATGTTGCGACGGAGCAACATTTCTTTGTTTAAGATACAACGTCTTATCCGTTGATTTTAGGACAATCTTATATCACGGCAACACAGATGGAAACAAAGGTACTTGACGATGGTTCTGCTTATGCAAGGGTACGGAGCGAAGATGGGAGGAAAGCTGTACAATTTCTAACAGTACCTCCTAACCATGAACGGAATCGAGATAGGTTGAGGAAGAAACCATTGCCAAAGATTGTTGAAGGATTTAAGGATTTTGGGGAGGTACCACTGTAAAGCGAGATTATGGAGGTACAAAAGAGGAGGTACTCTCGCGAGATGAAGGTGCCTTTGATGCGAGTTTTATTGGTATATTGGAGAATGGAAATATTATGTATAAGAAAGTTGATGATTTTAAAAGAAAAGAAAGAAAAAGATTATATGATATTGAAGGACAGTTACGCAAGATAGGTACATTGCAAGATGATGAGAGGATTTTGGATGTTTATGAAGAAAATGGGCTAGAAGATTCATTGGAATTGATTACATCTATTGGGTTAGGGGATAATGATAAGATTGTTGAGATTCATTCGAGAGAGGTTTATACCATGCTTGAATCTTTTCAAGCACCAGAAGTCACAGTAGAGACGAGATATAAAACGGCAGATAAGAAGGTAAAGCCTATTGCCGGACCATTACCAGAGGATTCTAAAGAAAAAATGGGAGAAGCATCAAAAGAAGCAAGTTTAAGAGATACAATGAATATTGGACATCAATTTACTAAAGAGACTTTTGAAGAATTGAAGATCGGTTCTGATGGTTCTTTATTACCGGAGGAAATTACTTGATTCAAAAAAATGTTGGCTAAATAAGGTAGATCGTTTGCCTTCAAATCTCATGAAATTGGATGAGTGGATCCAAATATTGTAACACCTATGGTTATCTTCACTGTACCACATGAACCTTGGAATCTAAGACCAATTCCAATACCGAGGGCACATTTACCTAAATTAGTGGAACTATTAAAAGAAAAGATAAAGATGAAAATATTAGAACCTTCATTTGCGCCGTATTCTAGTCGATGGTTTATGGTACCTAAGAAGAATGTGTCACTACAGTTTATTCAAGATATGCAACCGGTGAATGTAGTAACTGTCAGGAACGCAAGAATTGGACCTATTGTAGATGAATTTGCTGAGGCGTTTGCTGGAAGGGCGATCTATTCAATGGATGACTTGTATTCAGGTTATGATCAATTTCAACTTGTCGAAGGAAGTAGAGATATGACAACAATGAGGACACCACTTGGATTGGTTAGAATGTGCACTCTTCCTCAAGGTGCGACCAACTCAGTTGCGCATATGATGAATGGGATGAATAAGGTATTGAGAGATTTTATTCCGGAAAAGACTATGCCTTTTCTGGATGATGTTCCTATAAAAGGGTGCAGAGAAGGAGACAAGGATGAAACTTTAGATACGAGGGGATGTCGCAAATATGTTGTTGATCATATATAAGATTGTGAAAAGATTTTAACTCGGCTTGGAGAAGTTCATCTTACATTATCGGGTATGAAGTCCGTATTTGGAGTACGAGAGGTTGTAATTGTTGGACATTTATGCAGATCTTACGGAAGAAAACCAGATCCGACTAAAGTTGATGCAATTGGAAGGATGAAAGAGGATTGTGATTCTTTAACAGAGGTTCGCAGGTTTTTGGGTGCATGTGTATTTTATCGAATCTGGGTCCCTCATTTTACTCACATAGCGGATCCATTATATGAACTGTTACGCAAGGATTACCGTTTTAAATGGAAAGAAAGGCATATTCAGGCAATGCAAAGATTGAAGAGTTTATTGATGTCACCTCAAATATTGAGGAAGGTTGATTATAAATGCAGTAGACCAGTGATTCTTACTGTGGACACTAGTCCAATTGCCATTGGATGGGCTGTGGGTCAAGATGATTCCAGTGGGAATAGATTTGCAGTTCGGTTTGGGGCTAAAGTTTTAAGTATTCGTCAGCGTGCATATTCGTAAGTCAAAAGAGAACTTTGGGGAGTTGTTTCGGCTATGAAAGCTGAAAAGGACTATTTGATTTGGGCAATAGTAGTAATTGAAACAGATTGCTTGCCATTGCTTGGAATGATTACTAACTGTTCAACGCCACATATTGCAATGTTGAGATGGATTGCTTATATTAAGTCACTAAATCTAGAATTTAAGCATATTACTGGAAAAGACAATTTAGTAGCAGACATGCTATCTCGAGCAAGATACAAGAAGGAGGACGAAATGGTTGAAGACATTGATGACGTCGGATTGAAATTCTATTCAATATCAAATCTCAACAGAGAAGACAAGCTATTTCTTGAAGAATCTTATGAAGGAGAATTATTGGATATTGGTCATTACTTGAATACCTTGATTAAGCAGGGAAATTGGTCTACAGAAAAATTCAAACAAATAAGAAAAAAAGCATATGGATTTTTACTTCAAGATGGATTCTTATGGAAGAGACCGAAGAAAGGAATTGGGATGCCACGACGAGTGATAGGCAAAAGGGAAGAAAAACTAAAATTATTAAAGGAGTTTCATGATAGTTTATGGGCATGGCATAGAGGAAACTGGGCTACTTTTGCTAAACTCAAGGAACGATATTGGTGGAAAAATATGTTTTGAGATGTACTCTCATTTGTAGAGTCATGTGAAATCTATCAATCGTATTCTAATATCCGACATCGAGATGGTCTTCATCCTACGTATCCTCTGGCTATTCATTTTAAATGGGTTGTTGATTTGGTTATTATACCAGTTGGATTATGGCAAATGAGATATTTGATTTTAGCTCGTGAAGATTTATCAAATCAAGTAGAAGGAAGAGCATTGAGGACAAAATCTACAGAGGGGATTTGTAGGTTTTTGCTTGAAGATGTCATTTGTCGCTACGGATGCGTAGGAAAAATCACTGCAGATCGTGGAGAATTAAATGCACAAGAAGCTCGTAAGTTCTTTGAAAGATGTGGAATTAAACTATCACTGACTACTGCTTATAATCCAGAAGGGAATGCAAAAAGCGAACGCGGTCACCCGCCGATTGTGAAAGCATTAGTTAAAGCTTGTAATGGGAAAGTTAAAGAGTGGCCACGGCTTTTGTCATTTGCATTATGGGCTGATCGAACAACACATAGTTTGGTGACAGGATATATGCCAGTAGAACTTATGACAGGTCGAAAGCCAATTATGCCGATTGAAGAAAAGGTACTTACTTGGAGTATGCTACCACGGGAAGATGGATTGACAAGAGAAGAACTTCTGGCTATTAGGATTTGATAATTGGAGCAAAGAACGGAAGATGTCCAGATAGCATTGGAAAGGTTAAAAAGAGCAAGATTATAAAACAAGGCGCGATTCAATAAGCAACATCGATTGAGACCAAAAGCAATCGAGAAAGGTGACTGGGTACTTCTTTATGACAATAGTCTAGATAATCAACATAGTACTTTACTGAAATTTTCAAAACGTTGGTTTGGACCATATGTAGTAACAACTGTTCATGATAATGCGACTTACTCATTACGGGAGTTAGATGGTATAAAATTGAAAATACCAATTGCAGGGAAGCGAGTAAAAATATTTAAACGAAGACATGTGGAGATGAATATGGAAGACTTTAATGAAGGTATAGAGATTCCGCATCAAGAAGATGAAAGTGATTTGGATAATGAAGGTGATGAAGACGAGCTGGACAAAGACGTAGAGGATATATTCTGAATCAAACAGCAATTGGGTAAATTGGTGCATACCGGAGGATGCACAGGTTCAAAGGAGGTGGATGTGGTGTTGTAACACGAGTATACCATGAAAATATAAAGAAAGGGGACTTTTATTAATGTTCAGTTATCTCGAATATTAGGAGCAACGACCAACTTCAGTGCAATTACTGAGTGGCCAGGTTCAGTCACCCCGTTACAGTCAGCCGGGGCATACTGAAATGCTCCGTTCGATTCAAATAACGAAAGTCAGCAGGAAGAGAAAGGACTAATTCGCACGACGAGTGAGCCTAGTTCGAAAAGCCAATTGGATCCAATTTCAAGAATCCAATCCGGGTCCTCTTATCCAATATGAGACCTGCATTGGTCAGGCAACCCAATGCAATCTAATTACGAAAAAATTGCGCTTCAATTGTACTATTGATAAAATGAGTTCTGCAATCAAAAACCAATTCTTCTGGACAATCGAACTGTGTTATAATATTTTCATACAAAAAGATTGCTACTATACTTGCACTATTGATTTTTGTAGCTACTACTTCAGCCCATTTTGTTACGTAATCCGTTGCTACCAGTATATATGTCACGGCCATAATCATGTAAGCTAATAATTACATATAGAAATAAGTAGAAGTAAGTAAAAGTAGATAAAAATAAGTTAATTGTATAATATTTAATATAGAAGCTTCCTAGAAACTTCCTAGACGCTACTTTGACTTCATAGGTGTCTTTAATTGACTTTTTGGATTAGAAACGTGGTCAACAAGTTGGCCATGTGCCACACATGTTGTTAGCTTGAAGATCAAGCTAACTATGTGGCCCACACGTAGAAAAACTTGCCTTGTAAGTCAAGGCATGTGTCCTACAAAGTCAACACATATTGGAGGTCCTATAGAACGTCGCCACGTAGCCCCTAGTTAGATAGTATATATAGAGACAAGAGTGAAGGCTTCTTCACTCTTGTCAACTCCTTTCTTGCTTCTAGTCCAGGTTCAAGAGTCTTTAGTTTCTTGTCTTGTGGCAATAGCCATTCCAGTTTCTTTTTAATATACCTACTTGTTTATATTTTGACTTATTATATCGAGATAGCCTTTTGGTGTATATTTTTCCTCATCGAGTCTTTGTCCTTGACAATATACCGTTTTTGTCCATTTCTCGAGGCTGGTGTAATTGGTCCCACAAAATCAATTGCCCATTTTTCAAAGGGTGCTTGAGCCAGAATTGGTACCAATGGTATTGATGAAGTTCCAGTATGTCGACCCGTTCTCTGATATGGGTCACAATGACGAATGAATTGGTGGGCATTTGCAAACATTGTTGGCTACCAATAACCAGCCTATAAAGCTTTACGAGCCATGTTGTCCCCCATAAAATGTCTACCACAACTATCCGAGTGGCTACCTTCCAAAATAGTACACACTTCAGTCTGATAAATACAGCGTTGTAAAACTCCATCCTTGTCTTTTATATTGTTGTAAATCTGAATGATTTGGGGAGCCTCCCCTATATCTAAATTAATTGGTTGTCATCGTGGAATTTCAGGAGTCCCTGGAATGATGTTTTGCTCAATTCCAGAATCTTTTATAAAATCCGACACATGAGAACTTTCCAACTCCAGTTCTATAGCACTAACATGATTAACATCCCATCTATTCATCCAATATGCAATCATATGATCAGAATCATCAATAACATCTGGAAGAACTAAGTACTCTCCCGGTCCTATTCATTAGTAGTTCATTCTAGTGAGCTCGACAACTTGCCTTGTATCAGCATAAATTCGAGCAGGTGCATCAATTTCTTCTTCTGTAGACTCATCTTCACAATCCGACGTAAATTCTTAACTGACAACTTGAGTTTCTTTGTGATATTGGACAGGGTATATTTGAAGCACAACTTTATCATTATCTTTTCCAATTGTCAATGTTTTATGGCTCCAGTCATTTCGAGCTTTAGCTTGATACAATCACAATCGTCCCAATAAAATTGGGTATGATAATATAGAGCTTTGCAATCGAAAAATAATATAATCAATTTTGTAAGTAATCTCCGCAATTACTATATCAATACTTCGTAAAATATCCATAGGTTTAACTCGACTACAGTCAACCATTCTCAAAACCACTGTAGTAGGCAGTAAGTGATCCAAAATCCACTTCCTCCATTGTAGCACGTTTCATAAGATTTACACTACATCCTCCGTCTACTTACACTCCCGATTATAACACTCCATCAATTGAGACATCAATCGTAGGTGCACCCGGATCGAGATTCAAACTTACTTCTCAGATTTCTTTATTTCGAGATCTATAATGAATTAATGAGGAATTCAAGATAGTTCGATACTCAGGTGCTACCACCAATAGTTGCTTCATGGAGATCATGGGCTGTATGGTGTTCAAATCTTTTAAAATATCATATAGTATTAGTGGTAATTCCTAATGTCCGTTTCTTCTTCCCAGTCCTAGACACCGACGCAGATAAATTAGTTTTCTCTATATTAGAAATTGGTAAAGCTCTTGGAATTGAATTTGACGAAGCCTGTAAAATCGATTCTATCAACGGGTAAGATTGTTCTCCCAATTGGGCTGATATTGGTTCCTTGGAATTCATGCCTCTTAGAGGAGCTTTCAATGAAAAGGACGTTTTTCAAAACTGTGTAGAGAATGGAACAACTCGACACTAAACCGAAGCCTCCATAATTGGTACCTCATTGGGATGCACAATCGATTCAAGTCTTATACTGAATAAGGAGTCCATGTCAAGACCTGGATTGGATGTTCGCATAATTGGGTCCAATTGGCCCTTTGCTTCAGGATCATCCAAATGTTGAATTGGTTCTACCTCTTTTGTTGACTTCTTGTGAAAACAGCTTCAACTACTTCTACCCGATGAACTGATGAATCTTAAGGACCTTGATTTATCTCCTCCATTTTTCCTTGGCTTTGGATCTGCTGATCTCGATTATTGAAATTGAACGAAGCATTACATTATTGATAAGTATGTCCCAACTGCTTGCAATTCGCACATACTAGTGCATAATCGTCACTGGCTTTGGGATTGGCACATTCACTGGCCTAATGACCAATTTGTTTGCAACGAAAATAATAAAGTGGTCTTCTTGCACCCCCATCCGGCATATTGGGTGTCTCTATAGATATATATATCAACTAGGCTTATTCCATGTAGGGTTAGAAAATGATCCTGATTGTCTCGTTGGTATGGAGGGTACTTGGTTCGATGGCGTTGGTGGAGCATATTGCTGATACCTCTACTGCTCCTTCTTGTAGTTCTGAGAGTTTGATGTAGACCCCTGATTAAAATTGGAACTTTAAAAATTATTGAATGTTCAATTTTGTCGATTATATCGATTTTCATTCCATCCATATGTATTTCCCGTTTGAACTTGATTGACTTCCCATTGAGTCGGTGGGATCATGGTCTGATTACTGAATTATTGTTGCCTTTGTAAATGCCAGCAGTTTTGGGTAGGGTACTTTCCTCCATAAAATGTACATTGAACACATGTTTATTTGGATGATAGACATTCCGTATCAAAATGACCTTGTCCCTTACAATTATTACACCATACATTAGGTCTCATATTAGAAGGCTTATATCATTTCTCCTTATCTTTAGCTAAATTCACAACCAATTCTTCCATCTTCTTTATTAGATTTAATAATAAGGCTTCATTTTGATCTTTAACAGTCACATTTGTGAACAAGTCCGGTTGTTGATAGGTTAGCAATGTAAAATAAGGTATCATTGTTATTGGCGCTATTGCTTGGAGTGGTGTAGCATTAATTGATTGTTGCAACATAACATTCTTCACATTGGAGGCAGCCATTTGTGGATAATTATCCATCGATACATTTCCCGATTGTATTTGTTGGCTTACTGAACTTGGAATCATTCTGGCCCCCACTGTTAATAATTGGTCATAATGATATTCTTTCCACACCTTTGCTCATGTCAACGATGCCTCTACCATAGCTGATCGAGCCTCTTTTATAAACATTTTCAATTCTAGTGGATGCAAATCGTTAATTAATATTGAAAATATAAACGCATCTGGCATTTGATTGTTTGACCATTTACGAAGTATATCCACAATCCGGCCATAATAGGACTCTACGGATTCCCCCGCAAATATCTTTCTATTCATAAAACTTTCTCAAAGCCGATCTTCAAATCCAATTGGTCTAAAATGGGTTAGGAAGGCATTCCTCAAGGCCTCCCAATTGAAAAATCTATCCACTGGTTGCCGAATATATCATTTAAAAGTTATATCTTTTAAAGTTGTTGGCAACCATCTCAATCAAATGTCTTCAGTTCTACCATTATTAGCCACACAGGCTATCAAGAATTGAGATATATGGTGATTGGGATCAGAGCCCGGCCAACCACTAAAAGTAGATAATGGTACCACACTTGTAGTTTAGTCTCCTACTGCTCCCATTTGTACTGCAATTGGTACTTTTGGCACTCCCGCAGCCATTGGTGTTATCATTGGTCTCCTTACTATTTAAATTTGAATTTTTCTTCCTTTGATTTTTCTTGGACCTGCAATTCCTTTTTGTCGTTCGCGTAGGCTATTTCTTATGCATAATCGCTCTTGTCTTTCTTTCGCTTGTCGATTATATCTTTGATAATCTTCCCCCCCCCCTCCCCCCTCCATGATTATCACTTATAATCTTTCATTCTTCTTTCCAAAATCAATACTGCCTTGAATTATAACCTACATATTTGTAATCTTGTCTGTATCCTCCTTTTCTAATAATTTATATAATCCTTCTTATAAAAGATTATGTTTCACCTTAAGTTGTTTCAAACCAAATTGTTTTGTCTATGAAATTTTTTTTACAACAATTTTTTTTGTATTTGAGATATTTGCTATCGTTGCATCACTTCTACTATA
This sequence comes from Physcomitrium patens, assembly GCF_059467195.1. Taxonomy (NCBI): domain Eukaryota; kingdom Viridiplantae; phylum Streptophyta; class Bryopsida; order Funariales; family Funariaceae; genus Physcomitrium; species Physcomitrium patens. Next base: position 10,432,361 of record NC_143414.1, on the reverse strand, counting down.
TTTTAATACGAATTGTTGAAAAGAAAACATGAAATCATTCTTGCACAGAGAAATTAATATAAAAAAATATTGTCTTATTAAGATCTATATTAAAATATTTTAAATTTTAAATTTATAAAACTAATTGTTATGGCGCCTACAATCCTTAAAGATTGCCTATAGGATATTTTAAATGCCTACCAAATAGGGCGTACATAGTGCTACAAAGACATTTTCCTATTTCCTTTTGCCAAAGGAGGATCACAGATTAATGCCTCAACATCTCCTGGGAGACCTACTAGAACTATTTTTTTAATGGCAAATAAGCCTCCCATTTTTTGTACTTATTTTATAAAAATATACAAAAGAAGTATTATTTGTATAAAAAATAATACTTCCTTTAATCAAGAATCTTAAAAATATGATAAATTCAAATTAATAACTTAGTGAACACAAAATTAAATTATATTGATTGTAATAGTTTTTCAGTCAAACATATTATAACATGTAAAGGATTTAAATATGTCCTGTTCTAGGATGTAATACAAGAAAAAAATTATTGTGTAGGAGACCTTAAAAGTGCACCATAAAATCATTATTCTTTTACATTTAAAGTCATTTATAAAATCAAAAGAACATATCCAAAATTATACGTATGGAAATCTCCATCAGTTTCAACTTCTATCTTATATGAGAGTGAATCAGATTAATAAATGAAGAAAGATAAGATTATTGATACTTTTAGATAGTTCTTTCTGAAAGCAACTTGAAATGCATGAAAATCTAATCTGTTTTTTGTATATCTATATTTATTTGTAGAACTTCACAAGAGATATTTTCGTAAATATTATTTTATTTCAGAGTGACTTTTAATTCTCAAAATTTTCATAATATTTGTTACAAACATCATTAAATTTTAACTTTTAAAGTTGATAATATCTGATATCAATTTTTTGGATTCTGGATCTCATTGCAGTGTATGTATCTATGTATATGTTTATGTATATATATATATATATATATACATATACACACAAAATAATGTAACAAACAAATCAGAAGGAAAAAAAATGTCAAAATCTAATATTAAGTCAAAAAGGTTATTGTTTTAGTAATTGTCTAATGTTGAAAAGGTGGCCAATGCTACAAGTTATCCTTAATTTTGTATTCTATGTTAAGTATGGTGCTATCATGAGGGTTTTCTCCATATTCAATTTTAAAATACAAGACACCCATGTAGATTGTACATCATACATTGATTCTATTACTTACTCTTATAAATTTCATTCTTTGATATTTGATCTTCCATGTCTGAATGCAACAAGAGATAAGAGATTTTGTAAGTATACATCTATAGTACATTAAAATGAAATTTAGATAAAATGTTAAAATGAAAACAAAATACATTCTGCTTATCAATTTCTGTAAACACCAAAACCAACTTACATTTAAGACGACATACACACACACACACACACACACACACATATATATATATATATATATATAGGTTGAGGCTACAAGTTGCTATACACATACACAAGTTGCTATACACACACCCATTATGTTTATATATACACCCAAGGCTTTTAATTAGCTCATCTAGATCCGCTCTAAATCTCCATTGCCATGACATGAGTCCCAGTCCCCTTCCTCTTTTCTTTGACCTAGAGCAGGTCCCTTCAGCTCTCTTCCTTGCCTCGGCGTGGGTCTCATTGGCTCTTTTCTTTTCCCCTGCAGGTGTCCCAGTCCCAAATCCCCCCAACAAACCCCCAAACCTCACAAGCTCCTTAACTCTGAAAGAATCTGCAGTAACCCTGAATGGTGGTATAGAATTCAAGTCTTCAGTACATCTTGCTCCAGCAGCCTGTTTGTGCCATTGCTGTAGCTCAACCTCAGCAACAGACTTGGTTCTACCACATGCCTCCATCTCCTATGGCCAGCTTCACTATGGCTGCTTGCACAGTGAGGAGCCCTCCACTGTGGTTTTTACACAGTACCCATGTTTGTTTGTTTTCAAAACACAGATCTTTTCTTGTGTGTCATGTAACTGCAAACATTGTGGGAGTTGTGTTTTCTTTTTTCATCTCGTTTCTAAATGGTAATCCTCACTGTGATACCCATTACAGATTGATTCAGAGATATGACTGCCTCACGGTGGTTAATATACTCAGAGGGTTGTGAAGAAAAGAAAAAAAAAACACTTGAGGTGTGAAGTGGTTGGGAGTGGAATGAACAATCATTTTAACAATCACCTCTGAGACAAATGGTGTTGTATAATATTGCAAAATATTCATCATAAGAAACTCAGCTAGATTAATGAGTTTTAAATCTGTGTGTGTAGCACAGGAAGATGGATTGTGTGTGAGATGAATTGCTTAGAAATAAACTCAGACTCACACCTGGGCAAGGAAGGGAGCCAATGGGACCCATGCCAGATCAAGAAAAAGGGGATCTGGATTAGCCAATCAACAGCCTTGGGTGTGTGTATAGATATAATGGATGTGTGTATAGCAACTTGGGGTGTGCTTATAGCTTGAGTCATATATATATATATATATATATGTGTGTGTGTAAATGGATGGATGGCAAAGTTTAATCATTGAGACATATTTGTTTGTTTGTGAAAGTGCATGACATCTATTGACTTCAATAGATTTCAATTAAGTTGGAAGGAAAGTAGAAAGGAATGTGTCTTGGCCCACAATTAAACAAAGGCAGTTGGGAAATGGCCAACTCAATTTATGCCCCAAGACAAGACAATCAAAAATATACAGCACCAATGTTGCCATCATTGAAGAAGATAGATAGTACCACCTTTAAACGCTTGGCTCCACCCCCTTCTAAGAAAACTTTACAAGTTGAAAGGGATTGGGTTTCATAACCACATGCAAATAAAATAAAACAAAGAAACAGAGAAAGAAAGAAAAACTAGGGAACAGTTTATAAACGTCTTGGATCTTTTACCATATTGTTTATAACCAAAATTGTTGGTAACCTTCCTTCATAGAAAAACGTGGGTTTTTATTGAAAAAAACAAGGAAACAAATGATTATGTGGAGGGAAAGAGAGATAGGGAGATGCAAAATTTTCCACATAAAAAGCACTGAAATAAACGTTAAGGGATGAGATGTTTGAAGATGTTTCATTGCCCTTCTTCCCTCTACCCTTTTTTTTTTTTTTTTTTTTTCTCTTCTTCTTCTTCTTCTTCTTCTTCTTCTTCTACCCTCCTCTTTTGAATGAGTCATGGGGGGCTATGGTTACTTGTGAATAGGGGAGGCAACCAAGGCAAGCAAAGACAGTCCTCCAGTCCAACTACAAGTGCAGCTTCCCTCTCAGAATCAGTCAAATGGGGCTGGCCAGGTCTCAATTGGCATATCATCTACAATCAATAATATATATATATATATATATATATATTCTTTCCTTCCTGAGTGTGTATGTGTGCGTGTGTTTTTATTCAGGAGTATGCATACTATACTATTGTGTATATTTATGTAGCTCTGATTTGCATCAAGGATCTAACATGGGGAGTACCAATTGTTTTATTTTATCTCATTTACCATGGTTGAGTGACCAGGAGTCACCAAATGTAAACCTGTGACTGATTAATGCATTATTGATTATGACTAAGTCAACTTTCTCACTTAGGTTTCTGTAGACTGTTGTGGATAGCGTTGAATCTAGGTTAAGTTCTTTTTGTTTTCTTCCTTTTTGCATCTATTTTTGTTTATACTTGTAACAATTGTGCATAGGAGAGTGAATGAGTTATGGGTTTTGTTGTGCATAACTGTGTTGTAGATGCTCGTGAAATATCAGATTCTATCCATGGTGTTTTATTTTTATTTTAAAGTAAATTAGTTATAAATGAGTATGACTGGAGGCATATTTGAATAAATGTGTTATGTTTGAATGCATGTGTGTATGAATATAATATGATTTCAGTAAAATATTGTGATTGAATATGAATTAATAATTTTTTCTTTCAAAACTATTACAATTCTAGTATGTATATTTTATCTGTTTTTATTTGACTAAATTATTTTAAGAAATAATGATAATTAAAAACAGATAATTTGACTAATATTTGATAATGAGTATAGTAACATAGTAAAAAAAATACACATGCAAATCAAAAGTTTCTTTGGAAAGGAAAAAAGGAAAAGGAAAATTAAAAGAAAAAGAAAAAAAAACAAAAACAAAAACAGCCATTAGAGGTGGTTCAAATATTATATAAGATTGTGTTTTACAACACAGTGATTTATGCTACATGTTTTTTCAAGAATTGAATAAAGTATAAATCTCCCAATAAAATAAAATAAAATAAAATGAATAAATTCATATATCCACACTTGAGTTGTAAAAAAAAATCAATAATTATCCATGCTAGTATTTTAATTTATATTAATTCATGGTACATCGTGTAATTTCATTTAACCTTAAACCTACCATGTTTGGTAATGCCTCTCCATTGGAATCCATCAAAATCAAAATCCCAAAAGCCCAATGGAGGCCATATTGTATATATATATATTCCCATCCACACCACAATACTACGATGCAAGTCATGAGGATTTCCTTCATCCTTTGTCTTGTGTTGTTTTTGCTTCAGTCTTCCTTTGTTCGTCGTGTAGAACACTGCTATTTTAGCTCAGTAAGCATTTATCCCACTTCCTTACGTGACTCTTTTGTTGCCTGATTCTTCAGGTAAGGCCTGATGTCTTCATTCTCACTTCTTTTTTTTTTCTTTTTTTTTCCCCCTTTTCTTCAGCTTTTTTTCTTCTCGTTGCTTCTTCTTCCACATTAGGAGTTTTTTGTCTGATGTTTTTTAACCAGTTTGAATGCACTATTATTTAAACGATGGTGTTTACACATGTCCTATTTGCCTCTCTATTGATTAAAAAAACATTACTTTACTTTTTTTTCATAATGTGTAATTCACAAAATCATTGCCTCTACATTGTAAATATATATATATATATGCACTTAAAAATTTGATATTCATAGCTGTAGTAAACTTGAAGAACAAGACTTAGTTCTAAAAGCTTTGAATTTCACCTGCTTTGATACCTTTAAAATTGAAACCCCTCTTTGATTTGCTAATAAATATTAAAGATACAAATCTAAAAAAATAGTAAAATAGAAAAATATAAATATATATATATATATATATATATATATATAGTTATAGTTCTAGTTATTATTAAGCATTAAGAAATAAGAATAACTTAAACTATGAAAAATATGAATTTTTTTAAGATATTTTTTTTGTTTTATGACACATCAAATGATAATTGTTTTTCTAACTTCTATTTAATTTTCTTTCTATGTTCCTTTGAAACAATGTTATTTACTTGATCTATTTTTTTTTACTCCTATTGACTTCCAAAAACTTGATACTACGAAATTCTTTCACAAATAGCTCAAGCAACCCAAGTAACCTTACATCTATTTAAAAACTACATTCTTTTGATCATTTCTAATGTTTTTAACTTAAAAAATTGGTAATAAAATTTTATAAATTTAAGTGAATTAAATTCAAAACCTTTAAGAAAGAGAGCATTAAGCATTTTGAAATCGTAAATAATTGTTTGATATATTTTTGGCTATATTCAGAATATTATTTTTAATCTCATTTATTAAAAGTCTCTTTAATAAATCAACTTATAAATATAGAATTTCTTAAGAATCATCTTACGTTAAAACCAAAATAATATTTTTTAAAAATATTTTTATTATAAAAATATAAGATAAAAGGATTATTGATAAAATAAATTATACGTAATTTATTTAACCGAATCCTTCTTAAGAGATGAATTCTTATTCTTTAGGTATTTAATAGATTATTAAATACCATGCCATAGTTTTAATTAAGTTATTAGAAATTTAGTAATTAGGACTATAGTAAAAATAATATATATATAATTCAAAAATTATTTTTTATAGATTTTGATGCATAATTTTTAAAACATAAATAAACCGTTTTATTATAGTGGAACCAAATTATTATTTAAAAAATAAAAAATAGAGTATGATAGTTATTTTTAAAACTTTAAAACATTAAAAAATTATCTTGAAGTTTTTAATTAATCAGAGATTCATAATTGTAATTTATTCTCACCTAAAACATACTAAAATATACGACTCTTGTTATATTCTTATAATTGTTATACATTTTGTCCAAATACCATATATATATATATATATATATGATATTTGCCATAATTTAGGATTATAAATTAGTATATATATATTAGTATAACTTTTATATTCTTTTCAAATAACTATATGTATATACACACATACACACATACACACATACATACATACATACATACATATGTATTTATTTAAAATTTAGTCTAAAGTTCTATTTTATTTTTTTAAAGTTCGAATTAATGTTCCTATATTGCCATATAGATTTTTTTTTCTTTCGAATATCTCTAAAAATTAAACTTGAATTTTTATTTATTTTAATATTCAAATAAAATAAAATAAGTATTTTAGTAGAGAATTCCAAAAACTATTTTGATAGCAAGCTAAATTGTTGGATAAATCATTGATTTCTATTGAAAGCTCGTGTCATACTTAAATTATAATACTTTATTTCTAAATAAATCTTAAGTAGCAAGCATAATAGTTTTAACAATTTCTATTTAATACATGCTTATACTACCAGAAAAAATACATTCTAAATTATATTTAGATTACAGATATAATAATATAACACATATATTACATGAATTTTAAATATAATGATAGTTAATATTATACAATAGAATGATAACATATAGTATTTACTATGGTGACATTAGTTGGCAATACAAAAATTCTCATATAACATACTAAATAGTTTCATTGTTTTATATTATGAAGAGATATAGGACCTAATTTTTTTTATTATTTAAAATAAAGTGTAAAATTACAAGTGATTCCAAATACAATATATTAGCTAAGTATAAACATTTATCTATTAGATTTTAATATGGATAATTACATCAAAGAAATATCAACTAGACCAAAATATTATATAGTTTTGTTTTTGTTTTGTTTTGTTTTTGTTGTTGTTGTAAATTTTGTAACACTATGTTCATATGTGATAGTGAGTTTTTTTTATACAGTAAATCTATAAATTAATCTTTTCAAAATTTTGCATTATCAGAAGCAATAATAGCATGAGCAAACACATATTTAAAGTAAGCAGGGCTTGCTTAAGGTAACTAAACTTTGAAACTATTCAAAAACTCATTTATCTTTTTGAGGCAATTATTCAAAACATCCTTTTGATTCAGTCGTTATATTGTATCTGTATTTTCCTTACAGATTGTATATTTTTATTCTTTATACATATATTTTTTCTTTTTTACTACTTTTAGTTTAGAATTAACATTGCCATTAACATTATAGATACACAAAAAAATGTGCTCCAAGAACATTTTAGAATTTTATAAATTTTATCTGGAATCTTCTATAGAAGTTTTTTTATTGTAATATCAAAACAAGGGATATCTTAACTTGTCATTTCAATAAAATAAAATACTAAAAAAAAAAATTACTGAGAAAATCGTATTATTTTAGAATATTCTATAATTCAAGATATTTTTTTCTTCTTTAATATGAAAAGGAAAAAGATGCAACTATAATGATATTATCTAAACTTATGTTAATGTGATTGATATATAAAATGCTTAATAATATCATTAGTAATTTATTTCTATAAAAGGTTAAATTTGTCTATAATCTAAAAATCTTTAAAATTATTTATATACACATACACAAAACATAAATTATATTCTCTTTGTTTATTTGAAATAATCTATTATTAGCATAAAATAATTACTGTTTGTTTTATTTCTTGTCTAATTTCTTCAGTTATATTTGATGAAGACAAATATTGTTTAATTTAGAATTAAAGAAATATCTTTACATGTAATAATTATTATACCATATAAGTGCCAAACTATATTAGATAGATGTGTGTTGTAGATTATATTACTTATGTAGTCTAATTTGATATAGATATATATGTAATAGTCTTTGAAAAGAGGTTCAAAGTGGTTTGCCAGAGTGCCATGGTAGTAGGGCAAGGGAGGGATGGGGATAGGATCCCCTCATGGAAATAGGTGCCCTGCGGTGAAAGAGGAGAATGTCGCCTATCACCGCAGCATGGCGAGGGGGGGGTCTCAGGCAAGACCATGGAGGAGGGACTGGACAGGAGGGGGACGGGCGAGGGAGACAACGTCAACCCCCTCCTCTCCCCACCCCTCCCCTCCCTGCCCTAATGTCCCCGTCCCACTCTCGCTCCCTTTCTCCTCGACCGACCGTTGGGATAATAGTCTCAGGGGTTGGACCCGGCACGTCAGTTCCGGTTTTGGAACTGTCGAGGGGGATTCTCTGCAAGGCCAGTATGCTAGGCAGGCAAAGAGGGAGGGGAGGGGAAAGGAGGCTTTAATGGTTGTTTCTTGTTGTTGCTATTACACTACTACTACTCAATTCCCCTCATTAAATTAGAACCCCATTAAATCCCCTTTGCTGGAAGTTCCTTTGCCCCCATTCAACTCCCTTACCACCATCATTACTGTCCTAATATATTGCTATCCACAGTAATTGTGGTTCTGCCTCACAAGCTCGATGCTTTCATTGGACCACCTCCAACACACTCCTCCATTATTTATTTGTTTCTAAATCATAATTACAAAAAAATACGTTGCTTTCATGCCTTATTGCCCAAATCACATGCTTTGTATTCCGTTTTCATTCTTGTTAAAATGAGGTCAGATATGCTGGAATAACCGAGAGAAAGTCGCAAATGAGTGATTGACTTATGCAAATCATGTATAATGCTTATTCAACCCACATTTTCATTAGATTGTTCTTTTAGAGGATGGCCCCCACTGTAAACGTAGGATTCACCTGAGCAAATAAATAATATTCACAGACATAAATTTCTAAGTACCACACAAGTAGAAGATGGGAGTGAAGAAAGGGCTAATCAGAAAGAACAGCGGCTCCGACAGAAGCAGCAAGGGAACACACAAGAGCCGCACAGGCAGCAGTTGACTGGTTTTGCGAAGTGAAGGGGGGAAGCCAACACGCAGGCAGGCACGTGAATATTCTGGCCTTCAGACTAGGCACACAAAGGGGAGGGACTAGACTAGACTTGGAAAAGAAACAGAAAGCAATGAGAGAGGAAAGTCGAAGAAGAAGAATACGAGCGAGCGACGCCATGTTATGAGATGAGATGAGATGGAGCGCTGCTGGCTGAAGGGGGACTTGGCCGGCAACATTATTCTCCGCCCCCCACAGCCGGCTCGGTCATCGAAGGATAACCATGATTGTCGTCATGGAAACCAGGTTGACGTCTCGCAAATGCTGTGGGCAAAGCATCGAAATCTAGCTCTCTTGCAAAACCGGAAAAATTTACAAATAAACTTGATGGAAACAAGGACCGGAACATGTCAGACGCTGGTGCGTTACTGTTGTGTGCAGGTACGCTGGGTTCTGCTCCGATGATGCAGATCGACTGACCTTTCTCTGCCCTTCTGGTTCCTGCTTCTGAATCAGATTTTAGCCCGCGACTGCGTAGTTTTTGAGCGATCCAATAGACGGGGCAGGTGGGTCGGCCGGTGGTTTGACGCTGGCTTCGTGTGACGACGGAGCTGCTGCTTCCTCGTCATTGTGATGCTTGACAAGTTTGCACTTTCTCTCGTTGGGTTTGCTACTGGAGCCCCCTTCGGTTGTTGTGGTTGTTGTTGTTGTTTTCTTTTTGACGGCGGTTGCGGTGATCGAGTGTGTTGTTGTAGTCGCTGAATAGAGTTGTGAAAAGTGAATGTGCTGCGCTAAAAGAATGCAAACAGTCTCTGCACGGGCATAGTAAGAACTTTGTGGAGGTAATGGATAGTGCGTCCTCAAACATCTCGACTTCGTCATGTCAGTAGCGGTGGGTCGCATGCTATTGCAGAGTTCGTGGAGTGAGGAAGTTGTTGTTGTCGTCTGCCGCAAGGGTTGAAGGAGACGCTACAACGCTCCGGACTTCATTGTAAGTGTCGTTTTTCTTTTCTCTCGAGTCTGATACAGTTGCTCCCAGTTTCTTTGCACCACGCCGTCAATTTTATTACACTTTGGTTTTGGGTCACAACCTTGGGCTTCAGGCAGGGCAGCAGCCGACGACATGATCGCAAACCTTACCGAACTCTTCTATCGTGAGCCGAGGTTTATAGAGCACTGAGTCCAGTACAGTTTAGTTCTTGCAATTTTGTTGATACGGAGTCTTAATTTTCTGCCAGACTACCCATTGTGCCGAGTATGGTTCGGGGATAATTACTCAATTCAACAGAAGTCATAAGTGAAGTGGCAGTGTTCGAGACAGATGTTTCGTAGAAAAGGAAAGTGTCTCTTTGCGTCCGATACTCGGTGAATTCGTTGGAGTGATACGTTATAAATGGCGATAGTTGCAGAGGGCGGTTGTCGGCGAAAGTTCAATCATGGCAGCTCCGGCCGTTGTGGTTGCTGGGCCGCCGTCCATCAAGCAGGAGGACTTGTATCACCCTTCATTGGAGCAGTTGCCGGGTCTCGCCTACTGCATCAACGACAATCCCAATTGGGGTGAGTGCCACTCCCTCGTCCTCTCACTACAGCCCCCGGTTTGTCTTCCACCACTGTGAAAACAATTTCAATTGCCCATTCGTTGAACAGTGCATCCTAAGTTTGCAGCTTGCGACACTTCTCTTGGTGTTAAAACACATAACGACACCTATCCGAAAAACTATCAAGCCATCGCTCGAATAGATATATCCAGAGTGCTCCACTCACGGCTCAGCACCTTGCACCAAGCTGTCGGTGGACAATAACCGTCAAATCTCCAGAGAGGCTGTCCACCGAATGAGCCTGGAGTAGTCCGTCATGAAACCTAAATTTGTTCTGCTTCCTTGATGACGATACACAGGTTTCGAAATTAATCTAGTGCGTTGTATTTTTTGCAGCTTTGTCTATAATTCTAGGATTTCAGCACTATATTACCATGCTTGGCACATCTGTGCTGATTCCACTCACTGTCATACGAGCGATCGGTGGAGAAGCGGTGCAACACGAGTCCTACTCTTTCACTTAGTACATTTTTTTGTGTTTTTTTGCTTATGGGTATTTGTGCATTTTCCATGAAGCGCAACGAGCAGAAACACTTTAAAGTAATCTACCGGAGGTTCAACATCGTAAGTGAAATAAAAATAAGCATTCTGTTTGCCGAAATCCAATTTACGTGCTGTGATTACCGGGACCTGACGTCTATGAACTTTGAATTGTATGCAGGGTGACCTAGCAAGGACAATACAGTCTGTGCTGTTCGTGAATGCGATCAATACTCTGGTGCAAACATACTTTGGTACAAGACTGCCGGTGGTAATGGGAAGCTCTTTCTATTTCTTACCCATGGTATTGTCCATTGTTAGCAGACGTGGCATTGTTGACTATCCCGACCCTCACGAGGTAGGCTCCCACTTCCTTCTGGGTTTCATTATTCCTTTCGCATGATTTGGGTCGTGCTATCTTGAAACCCCGTCTTCACGATGAGCTATGAAGAAGTTGAAATCAATGGTTCTTAGGCAGTGTGTTGTCGCAGAGGTTTCTGAGGGGAATGCGCGCTGCACAAGGGGGTTTCATAGCTGGATCAGCTTTGAATATTATCCTTGGCTTCAGCGGTCTCTGGGGCATTGCATTCAGATACATTAGTCCTATTGTCATTGCCCCAGTAACGATATTGGTGGGATTAGGACTTTTTGAGCATGGATTCCCGGGGGTGAGTGATGTCTACCGCCTTCTTGTAAAGTAATCCCAAGGCTATAACATCGGCATACTTTTCAGTCGTTTCGTTCATGCGATTGACTGTGACAATGAGCTATTGCTCCCTCGTCTTAATTCTAAAAGTTCTTTCTCTAACAGGTAGCCAAGTGTGTTGAGTTTGGCATACCTGCTCTTCTACTCTTTCTTATCTTCTCCCAGGTTCGATCATTTCCCTCTATCTTTGAGGTGCTGCTTTGCAAACCAATGAAATGACGATGATGCTGTGAGGGGCGTCGTTATCTTTTGGCTGTCCTTTTCACAAATTTAGTTGTTCTTGGTCAACTTTTTCAGTACCTGCGGCATTTTCATCTGAGGAACCACAGTTTCTTCGAGCTATACCCCATCCTCATCGGAACAGTCATCGTCTGGGTGTTCGCCAGCATTCTGACTGCTGCAGGCGCTTACGATCATGCCAGCGCGCTTGGACAAAGAAACTGCAGGATTGATCGATCAGGCCTCGTGAGCGGCGCTCCTTGGTATTTTCCATCGCTAACACTGATTCCACAGGATTTATTCACTTCCCATTCCTATTGATTCGCTTCGAAGCAGAGAAATGAAAACCATATGCTTGTCATGTTCCTGGTTTCAGGGCGAGGATACCATATCCTCTGCAGTGGGGTGCCCCTACTTTCGACGCAGGTGATGCTTTCGGAATCATGGCGGCAGCTTTTGCGTCTCTTCTTGAGGTTGGTGCCTAATGCCTCCTCCCCAAGCCATTTCTATGCCGTCAATAGAACGTGTAGGTACATAAATCCTTGGGTACATTTATTTATAAAAAGTTTGCACTGGAATAATTGATGATTGTCTAATTGATCGTGCAGTCCACTGGTGGGTTTTACGCTCTCTCTCGACTTGCTGGTGCAACTCCACCGCCCTCGCATATTGTAAGCAGAGGAATCGGTTGGCAAGGAATCGGGCTCTTGCTGAACGGATTCTGGGGGACTTTCACTGGCACCACCGTAGCACCAGAGAATGTTGGCCTTGTTGGCTTGACCCGAGTGGGAAGCAGGAGGGTGGCCGAGATCTCTGCAGTGTTCATGTTCTTCTTCTCGATCTTTGGTACGTTACACCATTCAATTAATGTTCTGAATCATAAGACCAACTTTGAATTGTCTGCTTAGACTCGTTTGCGAAGCGCTCTGCATTAGCGCTGCACGTCTTGGCTTTGCTTTCATGTGGTACTTCTCACGTTTGCAGGAAAATTCGGTGCCGTGCTTGCGTCGATTCCCCAGCCCATTGTGGCAGCTTATCTTTGCGTCACCTTCGGCATGGTTGGTGAGTGTCAAGTTCCCCAAATGCTCTAATTTGTACCGGAATATAGGAATCGTTGTATTTTTAGTGACAGTGTATATGCAATGTTCATTCAGAACGTTGGTTAATTGTTGGTGAGTGGTTGTGGTGTGCATGGCGCAGTGGGAACTGGAATCTCGATTTTGCAGTTCGCCAACATGAACTTGACTCGCAACATCTTCGTTGTGGGCTTCTCCCTCTTCATGGGATTATCTGTGCGTCAGTACTTCACAGAGTTTTCGATGCGTGCTGGACATGGCCCCGTGCACACAAATTCCCGATGGGTGTGTCACTTTTCGAACAAATCTCACACTCCCCTTCGTTTGCTTTGTCATGCAAGTTTTGCTCTTGGCTAGATCATCAAATTGAAGCTTGATTTGTCTAACATTATTGGTTTCGTGTTCAATATGTACCAGTTCAACGACATCCTCAATGTCTTCTTCTCCTCTTCCGTGATTGTATGCTTCGTAGTGGCGACCGTCCTGGACACTACTCTCACCCGTCACGTGTCCAAGAGGGACAGGGGTATGCTGTGGACTCGCAAGTTCAGGTACTATCGTAACGATCCTCGAAATGAAGAGTTCTACAAGCTGCCAGCAGGCCTGCACAAGTTCTTTCCCCCCTCATAAGGTGGCACCTTCTTCACAACGGAAGGAAAACAGTGCTGTAACTATTCCCAACTACGATGGACCAAGCTCTCCAGCTGTACAATTTCTGCTCTTTTGTTGAGCCAATTTATCATGTGAATCGAAGTGGGCGTGGTCGACTTAGTATCATCAGATGCCTCAATGAAATCTTTGAGGCGATTGAGTTGTGCATGATTAGAGGTTGTGAAATACTGGTGATGATTGATTAGCGTTGGCCGCGGCTGCAAACAGAATAGTCCCATGACTCGAATCAATCTAACGAATTTTGTAGACATATATGACGATATTTTGAAAAACCTAGGCAGGTGAGTAGGGGTAGTAACTGGTGTGGAACTAGGGTGCTACGCCCTGGTGCCGCGCACTTAGCTCTTACGTGGACATTGGATGTGTTCCATTCCCACTCTGGGGAAGCACTCATGATACATTGGTGTGAACATCTGCCTAGGCCATGGAATTTGTGTCTGCTTTATACCCTGATAGCTAACCTTCTGTTAGGCTTCCGTTTTGTATCAATCCAAAAGCTAACTGCTCAGTCCAAAAAAATCGACGGCGGAGCTCACGAGGCGGACGAGCCCAAAACGTATCATTAGCACCTGTATCGAATTGGGCTACAGTTTCTAGAAAGTGAATCGTGCAGATGGGGCGAGAGGAATTGGTACAGATGCCACTGGAAAGTACCCACACGAACGCTGTTGCACCTGGTGGCCCCACACATCAGTCCCATCCAGATCCAGATCCACACCTACAAAATTTCAAACGATTCCAGCCACCGTCATCACGAGGTACACCATCTGCGTGCGGATGGAGCGAGCTTGGCGCTGCTGGGAACCACGCGGTCAGTGGACCCCTTCACCTGTTTCATCTCGCAGTGGCGCAGAAACGGCAACAAGGCGCGCAATTGCGGGCCGAAAAGTTGGATCAATCAGCCGCGGCGTCGGCTGTCTCGGTGACAACGGCGACCCTGCTTGTAACGAAGCGAAGCGTCTTCGCAGAAGTGCCAAGTGCAGGGTTTACAAAACATCGGAGCGACTTCGGCAATGCGGTCTTCAAAACAAACATCGTCGTTGGTGAAGTGGTAGTGTGTCGTCAAAAAGCATTGATCGTCTGGACGTGCGGTCTCGTTCATGAATCGGATCGCGCGACGCTGTCTGGATAACACTGGGATAGATCTACATTTGCCATCTGGATTGTGGATAAATGTGTCTTTGGATGAATAACATCGGTTGGATGAAATATCGGTGCCGCGAGCTCAACCCAATGCACTGGGTTTTGTTCCATATATCATTTTTACTTTTTCTATATATATATATATATATATATATTGAAATTCATGAAAATTAAAAAATGTAACTACTTTGAGGCATCTTAATTTTTCCTTAAATCAACGTTGAAAACTTGATTCTATGTTTATTACATGAGATTAATTTCTTTAATTTTTGTATCATAGTTAAATAACTAATCATAAAAATAAGCTTTGATGTGTCTATTGAAATCCGAGAATTTATTGTTTGAAAATAAAATGATTGAATTCCAATTTTTTAATTGTATGATATATATATATATGCAAATATTACTTATACATTAAATGATATCAGATACTTTTAAGCACTAGCGATTTAAAGTACCATATGAATTGTGCAGTTGGAAGTATTGAAATATTTATTTCTAAAATTTTACATAGAATTATTGATATAAATTTAGATATCTATATCATTTTTCATAAATTTGTTAAATTTTGTTTTTTATCAAAATATATAATTTATAAAATATATATTGAAACTTTATAAAATTTCATTCTGAATTTTTTCTTGTTCTCTTCATAATTAATGTTGATTTTACAATTAATTTTAAGAATAATATTTGATAAGGATTTACTTTTACATTTAAACATACCAAAAAAATTAAATACTATAATTATTATTTTATTTTATTTACGATTATTTAATAAATCATAAAAATAGATTTTACATCTTAAGGTTTTTTTAATAGTATTTACTTGTTTCACAACAATAATAACAGCCATTCTATTATTTCATCTTATTAATTTGTTTTTAGCCTTATATCAATAAAGTTTTTTATTTTAAAAAATAAATTTTAATTTATTGGTTTTTAATAAATTTAAGTATTATATATATATAATAAAATACACGAGTTTAAAAAAAACATATTCTACATAATATTTTATATAACTTTGGTATTAAAAAGTTAGAAATTTCATAAAGCTTCCAATTCTTAATTAATATTTCTTGGTTTCATTCTCTTCAATATAATTTTGGATAGATTTATTTATATAAAATATTGCAATACTAAAGAGAGCCTAAAAATAAATAAAAAATATTTAAAGTTTAAAACTTATTAGTAACAAATAAAAGTATGAATAC
Source organism: Physcomitrium patens (assembly GCF_059467195.1). Lineage (NCBI taxonomy): Eukaryota > Viridiplantae > Streptophyta > Bryopsida > Funariales > Funariaceae > Physcomitrium > Physcomitrium patens. The sequence goes on along the minus strand of NC_143414.1, from coordinate 10,416,226 downwards.
TGGAAGCATCTTATCTTATTAAAAATATAAATGAAAAAATAACTCTTTACTAACCATATTCTATTTTAATTCATTTATATTTTGGAGTTTAAAAAACATATTTTTATAGTAAAGTAACTATTTAATGAGAATATTGTTATTGTTAAAGGTTTATTGGAATGTGATTTATTTTTTACTTAATTCTAGGATTTCTTTTTTTCATTCAAAAAATAAATATTCTGCATAAAGTTTAAAAAATTACAAAAAATAAGTTTAAATATTCTTAGCTGATTATATTAAAATAAGTATTTATAAATAAAATTAAAATTAAAATTGAATCTTTAATTTTTATTCTTACAAACTATTGTTTGTAAATTTTTGGAAACAAAAGACTTTTATATATTATATGTTATTGCTTATTTGATTACAAGCTTCTAATGAAAAACTCACTACAAATTCACTTCAACTCTAATTTGAACATGTAATAGCTTTTTAGAAAACTAACATAAAGATACACACACTAACAAAGTTTCAAATTTAACTATCCAAACATAAAAATTGATTGATGGAAACTTGAGAGCAATTCAACTATCAACTTAACAATAGGATTTTTTTGATTATTTTTTTTATTATAAAATTAAATATGGTTTGTTACACCATCAAAAAAAAGAAGTAGAAGACTTACCAATTATGTAGAATAACTTTGAAATATTCACTCAAGAAGACCAAGCAAAAAGTTAATTACAATATACTAATTCCACATTCACATACTCAATTAGAAGCACCATCTTCCGAAAAATGTATCCTTTATGTAAGGGTGAAATTTATCCTTCAATTTAAATTATAAGAAAGCCTTAATTTAATACTTTCTTGTAACTGGTGGAATAAAAAGAAACAAGAAAATAACAAGAAAAAAATAACAAACACAAAATAAGTAAAAGGAATGTAATCAAGCAATTACACACTCCAAAACTTTGTCACAATCTATTCTTTTGGTTTTCACATAATAAAAAATAAAAATAAAAAGTTAATTAAATATTTAAATATTTAATTTTATTATCTTTATAATGACATAAGAAGCATATAAACTCAATTAAGAATGAGTAAATTATGAAGACTTAAAAATATAAAGTAAATAATCAATAATTTTGATAAATGAATTTTACCTCTAGGATAACTTGCTTATAGATCATAGATTTGAGCCTCACTAAGGCTCACATGTAATATATAAGAATTTCCTAGAGAGGCCACAAGGCCTTAGTCTTATCTTCTTAACTATATTCAAGGTATTATAACCTATATAGGACCTATGTACCTCTCTTCCTAAAAATACTACACTAGCTAGTGGTTCTCCTATTTTCTACTAGTAGAATTAATGTTTTTATATTTTTGACTTCACCATAGAATTTAAAAATACTCAATTGGTATAGAAATCTTGTATGGCCTTCAAATCTTGTTCCATTTTTTCATAATGACTCCTAAGATAGTAAAATTCATTTTTATCAAAGTCATAAAAATTTCTCTAAATATTTTTAAAATATTATAAAAATTATTATAATATTTTTATAATATTATTATTAACTTAAGATTATATATTCCTATCTCTTTAAATTTTTTTAGTAATAAAATAAATTTAAATAAATTATAAATTCTTTTTTTTATATAAATAATTAAAAAGATATGAGGTTCTTTTTTATGCTTCTTTTATCTATTAATTAATATTAATAGGTTTTTTATAAGTAATGTTTGTAAATAGAAGACTAATATAGACATTGGTCTTAATAAACAATCACTGATATTCAATAATCAGTAGAAATACTAGACCAACTAAGATAACTACCTCTAAGGCTTATTAAGACTCTATTTTATTGATTTTTGTCATCTAATAATACTCTTATGACTTATAATTACTACTTAATTCTAAAAATTACTTAAATAATCTAATAAAATTTCTAAACTTAATATTTTTATTTTAAAATAATATAAAATAATATTTTAAATTAATTTTATGATTGAAATTCATTGGTGGGATTTACATCTTTCATATAGGCAACTTGTACTACAAGAAGCGAGCATATGCAATATGTGGCCAATTTGCAAAACAAGTGGTCAACATATGCAATATATAAACAACTTATTGGCTATTTTTTTAACTTTTCAATTACTTGCAAATACTTGTAAAGTCAAATCATAGTCAATGAAGCTTCTAAGAAGCTATTTTATAAGATACTATCAAATTTATATACTTTTGTTTACTTCTATCTAAATTTTCTTATTCTAAAAATTAATAGTGTCAATATGTTTGTTCATGCTATATAGAATAGGATTTTAAAGATATTTTTTTTAATATGGCTCTTGCAAATTGTAAGAATAAAATATTAAAATATTAAACATAATTATATTAAAATAAAACTATAGTCGTATTATTTAAACTTTAATTTAACTCTCAAAGTATATATATATATATATATATATATATATATATATATATATATTCAATTGAATTTTCTATGAAATATAATTTTTTTTGAAATAAAACATGAGCAAAAAAGTAATCTATTTTGATTTCACTAATTTGGCACAAAAAATAGTCGTAATTGTTTTGAAAATTTATATTCGAATTAATAGAAATTACATATTATGTATTTAAAAAACTAAAAGAAATCATTATTCACTAATTTTATAAATTTTGTATAGAAAAAAGAATATGGAAGTGGAATACTAATATCTTTTATTAATTATATTTTTGCATGCTTTAATAAAATCTATTTTTTTCTAAAAAAATTATAAAAAATATTTAATAATTTTAATTTTTTTTGTACTAATTTTTAGTTGTTTATTGGAAGATGCATATTTTTAAATTACTTGAAGTAATAAAATTCTAAAATCTTTAGAGAAAATATTTGATTAGACAACATATTAGAATTAATATATAAAACATGGGATTTTAAACATGGTACTTTTGCAAAATCAAATAATTGGAATTCAATACTTGATATTTTAAAGATTAATTAAAGTATCAAATCCAAAATATTACCATACAAATTTTATAATTATCTTCAAGTTTGTAAAGTATTACCTGATATTTTGGTGACATATGAAGTAATATAAAATCAACCTAACATATTAACTTAACATTCTATGTCCATACTTTTTATTCATTTTTTCTATTCTTTTTACATCAAAAGAAGTTTTGAAGTTGTGAAAACAATGGTAAAGGAATCCATTTTAGGATAAATGAATATGTTTCAATTATATGCTAGTTAGAAGATTGAAAAAAATTCAAAAGTTATAGGATTCTAGCAAGACAAATATATATGAGAAGAAAATGACTGTGATTGGAGCATTGGTGTAGTTGGCTGCTTATGTGAAGAAGGCATCTAAAGATAAGTTCAATCTTTCTAAAGCCAATATGCTAGATCAATTACATACTTTTAAAAAAAAATATATACTAGCTTATGATTAGTCAATTGGTATCAACATTAATATTAATGAAAATGATAAAAAAATAAGACATATATACAATAGCTACAAAATTAGAGAATATTTGTCTATTCTTTAAAAAAATACATATTTTATATGATGCAAGGCCAAACATGACTTTTCACAATAAGAAGGACTCTATTGCAGTAACAAATACAATCAAACTAATGTCATTATAAGATTCTATCATAGTATCAATAAATATTCATCATTGTCATTTTCTAATTTTGAATTTATTCTTTTAAGAATTACTACTTCAAGATACTTGAGAGGCTTTACTACAAGATAAACTTAATGAATTAGAGGAGATGTATAAAGAGAAGTATAATTTCTTGCTTTCATTTATTTTTTCTTTGCCTTTATCTTCATCACCAACATCACTATTTGTAAGATATCCATTGCTCGGCAAAACCACCACCATTACCTAAAAAAAGATGAATGATCTACTTATTTTAGAATTAAAAAGAGAATCTTTAAAAAATTGCTATAAAATTATCAATATATTTGTAGAGTCTTAACAACTAAAAACCACCATAATGATAGAGCACTTGCCTATATTAAAACAAGATAGAGAGAGACTTATAACTTGTTTTCAAAAGAAAGTGGAAATCAAAAAGAAGCTAATGAGAGATAAGATGATATTTGAAAGAAAGAAATTGGCTATAAAACAAGTGAAAATGGAAGTGATTTAAAAACATAATAGAGAAGATAAGCTCTTTGATTTGGTCTACTCTTAATTAATTTAAAGAAATAATATTACAAGGGTAAATTTTACCTCTCGACCCAAATTGTAAAATAGCATCAACTAATAATTGCTTATAATTAGTGGTATGAAGTGATACAAGCAAGTAACAAAAATAAAATAAGTACAACCACAAAATAAGTGAAAAAAATGTATTTAAGCAAATACACACTTCAACACTTAGTTGTCATGGACATATGCATGTAAGTCAATAATTACATGTATAAATAGGTAGAAGTAAATAGAGGTAAGTAAGAGTAAGTTGATTTTATAATATCTTCTATAGAAGCTTCTTAGAAGCTTCATAGACGTTACTTTGACTTTATAGGTGTCTTTAATTGACTTTTTGGATTAAAAACGTGGTCAACAAGTTGGCCATGTGCCACACATGTTGTTAGCTTGAAGACCAAACTAACTATGTAATTCACACGTAGAAAAACTTGCCTTGTAAGTCAAGGCATGTGTCCTACAAAGTCAACACATATTGGAGGTCTTATAGAACATCGCCACGTAGTCCCTAGTTAGATAGTATATATAGAGAGAAGAATGAAGCCCTCTTCACTCTTGTCAACTCCTTTCTTGCTTTTAGTCTAATTTCAAGAGTCTCAAGTTTTCTTGTCTTTTAACAATAAGCCTTTCTAGTTTCTTTTAATATACGTACTTCCTTATTTTTATTTTATCATTCTTTCTTTGACACAGATTTCATTGGTTTATGCATCATCTTTTAGTTCATGTCCTTGACATTAATTCTAGTTTGTTCATTGGATTTTTATTAAATAAAAAATAAAAGTAAAAATTAAAAATCATATTTTTATTTATTTGATTTTATTATTTTTTCAATGATGAAAGAAACATATAAATTCAAGTTAATATGAATAAGTTATGAATGTTTAATGATAGCAAGTAATTAATTTAAAAATTAGTTAAAAATATTTTAAGCAAGTTATCATTGAGATAAAATATATAGTATATATAGGTCTCTTAGATAGGCCATAAAGAATTAGTATTATCCTCCCAATTATATTCAAGGTGCTACAATCCATATGGGACTTGAGTACCTCCCTTCTTATAAGAACTATATTAGGTTCTAGTCCTCCTATTTTCTACTAGTAGAACCAATATTTTTGCATTTTTGACTTCACTGTAGTGTTCAAAAATACCCAATTAGCTTAGTAACCTCACATGGCCTTCAAATCTTGCTCCATTTTTTCATAATGGCTCCCAAAGTGATAAAACTCATTTTTACTAAAGTCTTAAAAATTGCTCAAAAATTCCTAAAAAAATCTAAGCAAATTTTAATTTTTTTAATAATATTTTTGTAATTCAAATATCAATTTTATACTATATTTTCTTATCTTTTTTATTTTTATAGTAATAAAATCAATATAAATCAATTATAAAATATATTTTTTATATCAATAATAAAAAAGATATGAATTTCTTTCTCATACTTCTTCTAACTACTAACTAACATTTATAGTTTTTTTTATAAACAATACATATGGATAGAAGGCTAATATAGATACTGATCTTAATAATTAATTCTTAATATTCAACAATAAGTAAAAATACTAAATCAATCAAGATAATTGCTTCAAAGACTTACTAAAACTCTATTTCTACAATTAACATTCTAATTTTCTATTTGTCTACAAATTTCTATATTATTCATCATTTATTATGATTTTAAGCATAATAATTATATTTTTTGTACTAAATATTTAAGTGAGTCATTTTGATGATTTATAAGTATGTAAAAAATAATAAAATATTATAGCCCTTGTAAATAATATATATTATATATATATATATATATATATATATATATATATATAAAGAATTAGTTTGTGACTTGAATTGTGGTTTATATATCATATCTCAAATTTTTGGATTTACATCGTAAGGTTGCACTATTTTCAACCCTAAAATCTAATGCATTGGCCCAAATTTGATTGCATGGAATTAACATAGGATAAAGTGAGGAAGACAATATAAGGTTTTGTAGCATTGGGTACAAGATTCTGTAAGCCTTAAGCTTTGAATGTGATGTTCTTGTAAGCTATTGCACAAGACACCAAATTTTAATGGATTTTATTATATATACTTGCTATACAGGTCATGGCTTCTAAAATCCAAGGTTTGACATGAACTCGAAGATAATATATTACATTTCTTATAAAATTATAAATCTTTCAAAATTACCAATCTTACAAAATTTTAAAAATAATACATTAATATTTTTACAAAATTATTAGTTTTAAAAAATTCTAAGAATAATACATTATATTTCTTATAAAATTACCAATCTTATAGCCTTTCTTCCATAAAATCTAAAATTTAGAAATAAATAAATAAATAAATAAAATCCCTACGATTTTACTAAGGAATTAACTTATTTGGCTTAAGAAAAGACTTTGTTCTATATAGAGTCTTAAAAAGTTGGTATTTTGTTCCACCAAATTTGGACATTGAAAGAGCATAATTCAATCAAGTGTGATAAATCTTTAGAATCCAATCTTGACAAATTGCATAAAACTCCATTAACCATTCAGAAGATAAAATTATTCATACAGATTGAAAACCATATTTCAAAGAATTATTGCTACTATTTGAACCATCCTATGATGTAGACACCTAAAACAATAGAAAACTAACTTAGTCCCATGAAGAACTTATTTTCATTGAAGTTAAAAGAATATTTTTCCATAATGTAGCTACTTCAATCAAAAGCTAGCAGTTGCATTCTTATTTTGTCATAGTGTCTCATATTTCTTCATTGCTCTTATTTTCAACTAGTGGATTAAAATGTCACACAAAATCTATGTGACAAGAGAAAGTATTTAGAGATAATGTAATTTAAATTCAATAAAGAACAAAAAATAGAAGCCACAAGATGAATGAAATCAATTCTACCTATATTAAAGGACTATCATACATTAGGTAATTACCATCATAATTAAATTAAGAGAATAAAGTTAAGAATAGTATTTCACATGTGATAGCTCTTTTACAATCTTTTAAGATACTTTACAACTTTTATTTTTATTAATTGATATAATACCATTTGTAATATGATGAGATGTTGGATCAATAGGGAGAAGTAAGAAGAAAGGTGTTGATAAAATCCTCCAAACATCCTATGTAAATAATATCCTACTACACTCTCTATTCTACCCCATCCATGATACTTCTCCTATATCAAAATCATCCAAAATAAATCATTTTTTTATAGTAATTATTTTTTGTTTCTTTACATAATAAATAAATTAATTATAAAATATTAATACAAAGATTCTTACTTGGTGATACAAATATTTATATTAAACAAGGCATAATAACTATATAAAAAGAGCTAAACTTTGTTTGCTCATTTTATATTATTATATTTTTTAATTTACATATTATTTTATTTTCTATAGTTTTTAAGGTTTGAAGTGTGAGATTTTGGATGCCATGGTTCTACAATGCATTTCACAAAAATACAAAAAAAAAAAAAAAAAAAAAAAAAAAATTGCGACAAGATTCAAAATTATTATTTTTATTGTTACTTGTGCAATACACAAAAAACACTATGTGTAGATAAACTAAATATTGATATAGAAGATATTATAACAAACTTTATTGCAATCTTTTAGTTTGAATCATATGTTAGTAAAATACCTAATATATAATTATATGTCATGGCTTTGTTCCAAAGCATTTCTCTAAAGAAAATTGTCTCTCTCAACTCAGTAGCAAAATTTTCTAATGGCTCTTGACTAATATCAATGAATTCAATTGTTAATACATTGTCCAAATTCGCCATCATATAATGCAAAATACATCAAGTAAAGATCTAATCTATAATGCATTTCATATTCTTTGTTCAATTAAGTTGAGTAAATATTTTTCTAAGCAAGGCCTATATGTCTTTTTAGATCTCAATGTAGTGTTTATTTGCAACACATGCTTTAGCCAAACAATAGATAAATTCTTTATTGATCAATTATTCTATGGCTTGAGACTTATAATTGAGAATAATCATCTAATTCATACCATAGGCCAATTCTACCAACAAGCACTACATATGATCAAAGTATTTTTTGAAATTTTTGAATATCTCTATTTTTTTAATTTCTATTGTATCTATGCAAGATCTAGATTAGCTAATAATTAGATCAATGATACGATGATCAAAGCCACAAACAATTTGTGTATTCATAGTTCTTCTTCTTGTCAAAGAATGCATCTCAATCATTCTTTGAGTGTTGACTTAAAGAGATTTATATTCCAGTAACAAATTCAATGCAATGTTCAAAGCCAAGTAAGCTGAAAGATTGACTAATTTGAAGCCTTTGGATAGTATCTAGCCACTACACATAGTATTTTTAGAGGAATAAAATAGCCTAAATTATTCAATTAGTAAAGATGTACATAGTACCATTGCCAAATTTTTAGGTCCTTTTTAATCTTTTGATATTGGTTCTATTCTTGTTTGAACAAAAATGCTCTAGGGCTAAAACCAATTACCAAGTAATATCAATATGTAGGCAATAGCTTCTAATTTAAAAATGAAGCAATCTTTGATGGATAAAATCACCATCTCAAAGTCCTATCATGATGTTCTTATTATTTCACAATATTTAGCAATAAGTTCATTCATGAAATAATTCAAAATTTGATCATGCAATTATGTATTTTTAAGGATAAGAACTTAAAGAAGATATGTAAATAAGTAAGATATGTATCAAAGAGAGATAAAAAAAATAAAAATTAAGAAGTATGTATATTAAAAAAAAATTGGAATGGAAATTGCTAAAGACTAAAAAACTATAAACTCTTGAAATTAGATTAGAAGCAAAAAAGGAGTTAACATGAGTAAAGAAGGCTTCAATCTTCCTTTGATATATACTAGGAGCTCTGTGATGATGTTCTATAGGACCTCTAATATATGTCCATCTTGCAAGAGACATGTCTTAACTTACAAGACAAGTTTCCAATGTGTACAACACATTATTAGCTTGTACTACAAGCTATCAACACATGCAACACATAGCTGATTTTTTGATTAAGTTTTCAACCTATCAATCACCTATAGACACATATAAAGATAAAACCACATCTATGAAGCTTCTAGGAAGCTTTTTTATGAGATATTATCAAATTTATCTACTTTCACTTATTTCTATTTATTCATATTATTTAGATAATTTGTTAGAATAAATATGTATATTTGTGATAGATATAGGATTTTGAGTGAACATGAAATAAGAATTGTTGATTATATTATGAACCAGCATAAGTTCTTCTGTATCATTAGATTCAAAGAAGTTGTCTTAGAATTTACTATTAATGTGCTTAGAGTATTCTTCTAATAATTCATGAAATTCCTCATCAATTGCAAAAGTGGTCAACATTTCTAAATCTCAAAGGGTTTGTTGTTTTTTTTGGAATACTAAGGCATAGTAATAGGTGGTGTGGTATTGAATCCATAAGAGAAAAGAGCTAAGATGAGTAATGTGGTTTTTGATATCTGATCTACATCTCTTTTGATATTTCAATTTCAAAATTATCCACCTTGCGAGGTAGGTAATTTGGTGAAGTATCAAATGATATTTTGAAGTATCACAAGATTCTTTGAGCTTACATCAAAAGTAAAATATCACCCAAAAAGGCCATGTTTGAAACCCCCTAATACAACTACTTGGTATAAAACAAATTTAAAAATAAAAAGTGCAAAGATTCTTTAAGATCATATAAATTAAATATAATAATAAAATACTTTGTATATAAAAAAAATTAGATACTATTAAAACAAAACATACTATTAGATAGAACTATTCTTTATTCTTTCTTCATCCCAAAGTCTAAATAAATTACTCTCTTTCTCTCAAAATTTTAATTTATGCTTAAAGAAAATATATTATACTAATCAATAACAATGAATTAAATCCATGTATGCTAAAAACTTAAAAAAGAAATAAGATATGTTTTCATGTCCAAACTATTTTTTTAAATTTTGATAATATGAGTTGAAAAAATACTTTTCAGAATTGTGGTAAAGGTTTTATTTTATTTTATTTTATTTTCAGAGTAACAGTGTAAGGTGGCCACTATTTTCTACGGTCGTATCCGGACTTACCACCTCGACCTGGATGGACTTCCAGGGTAGATATCAACACCGGTGTATACCCGCTGAAACGGCACGGGACACACGTCCATGACCATAAATGATAAGGATTTCAAAAGACCCGGATCCATCGCTCATCGATGCAGAAAGCGCGGGGTGGAAGGTCTTTGGTCTTTCTGAAGCATGATGAATGAACTGGCGCCGCCTCGAAGGATGAATGCATTCTGGCCTTCACGGGCGGACGATCGCACTGAGCTCGGGTGAACGAAGTTTTATTGGCGCCTTCGGAGCGTTGCTCGGACCCCGATCTGCTATGCCGTGTGCTCTTGTCGCGTTTCGTTTCCCTGTGTCCATCGCCATTCTGCTCTTGTAGCTCCTACATTCATTCTTGTCGTAGCCACCCGCATCTTCGATGTTTCGAAAGCTTTCGATCGACTTGTTTCTGTCATTTTCTGCACCTGTGGAGGTTCGGATCTTGCTTGGGAGCCGGATCAGACATGTTTCTTCTCACACTGCGCTGAGTTGTGTGTTTCGTTAGATCGGAGGAGGTGAATCTTGCCTTGGAGTTTGCAGAAGTAGATATTTTAAATTTTAGTAGTTTCCGAAGGTTTGCGAGGACGGGGAAGTCGTTTCGAACGACTTATCATAGATCTTTTTTCGAGTGGCGAGAAGAGTGAGTGTGAGAGGCAGATCGTATTGGTGTGTTTAGCCACTATTGGTGGCGGCGACGGTTGTCGTCGCAGCTGAGAAGCATTGCATGCGATGGCGGGGCGGTATGACAGCAATCCGTTTGACGAAGATGACGTGAATCCTTTTTCTGTAAGTAAATTGTCGCAGGTTACTGCTTATCTATTATGTGAAATCGTTTCCATGGACGTGCTTGTGTGATGATACAAGAACATAACGATGCAACTGGATACATATAGCTAGACTTGTCATGTACCCCTGCACCAAGACTGAGATATGGCAAGAATACTGCTAACCCCGGGATGTATTCGAACGACTTATAATTGCCTGAAGACCTAGGCTATTTGTGCCTCTGCAAACCTTTAGTTTTGTAATCGTCACTGAACAATGCAATGTCATATATCTCTTTAGATGACTGTGAGCCGAGTGTATCTTCAGTCATCCTGGATTGATCTCACATTTCCACCCGTTGCAGTGTCAATCATACGAGAGATCTGCTGTCTTTAAAGGAGTGTTAAGTTGAATGAAATAGTGCCAAGTTGCAATCACTTTATCGAAGAAAACCCAACCCGAAATCATCTTTCCTGGAACTCTGCCTATTTTTATACAATGAAAAAGAGGAAAAAAGAGACACAGTGCATAAGTGGACGAAAGATATCCTTGGTTAATTACGTGGCATTCTTCCGCCTCCAGAAATCGCGTTGTGGTGTTTGATTTCGTGGAATTAGAGGTGGTGAAGCTGTAGAATTTGTGCAGGATCCAGTAGTACGAAGTCAGGCGCAAAAGTCATCCTACGGTGGAGGCTTCTATGATAAGGTATGTTACCCTTGCATCAAGTTGTGCTGATTTCGTTTCTTGTACGTAAGACGAAGACTCTGCAGTAGTGTGATAGTAGAGGTACCCATCAATGTTATTTCGGTTTTCACTGAATGTTACAGTAGTTTCTTGTTCCCGATGAATTTTTTTCATTGATATTTTTAAGAGAAACGTCTCCACGATTATTGTGCCTAATAACAGGCACATTCAGCTCCTTGGTCTTGACTAAGACCTAATGTTGATGAATTGAAATGTAATAGTGCGTGATGTCGTTGTTGTACTTAAGCAATTCTTACCATGAGACTCAATAATAAACCGTTATCATTGAAGATGGGTTTGGATTCGAGAATCTTTTTTCATAAAGTTCAAATTATCTGTACTTAGAAGGGATTTTCTGATATTGTTTCTTTGATATGTAGAGCGTGCCACAAGTGAATACAATTTCACCTCTTCCACACGAACCAGTTTTTTCAGGTTCAACAGCTGCAAAAGATGCAACAGTCGATATTCCCCTTGGTGGTGCCAAAGTACGTAGTCACTGCGTGATTCTCTGACTTGTCCGCTTGATATTTTCTTAGCTTGCTTTTGTCTCTCGGACAGTTGGTTTTCTGAGTACTTTTTCCATTGTTCCATTATTGAGAATTTATTTCTCTATTCCAATTAAATGTAGGTTTTCTCTATTTTTATAGGAGTTGAAGAAGAAGGAGAACGAGCTGAAGGCCAAGGAGGAGGAACTTAGGAAGAAAGAGCAGGTACTGCATATGTAGTGGTGCCTCTGACGTGCTTGTTAGCCTTAGTGTACGTTGTCGCGTGATATTTACAAGTTAAGTTTAGGAAGTCAAACTAAGAAAAATCGAAACATGCGATTTTCGTCAGGATGCAAGACTTGCCAAAGAAATGCCTGGGTAGGTAGAGTAGTTCATTTACTTGGTTTATCTTTCTATGCATGATTTTATCTGGAGACTAAGTGCCTTTTCAAGTTGTTAACCAAAGGTTTTTCTGCAAAGTAGGAACTGAAACGCAGAGAGGAAGCCGCGGCTAAAGGTGAGTGTAGTTTTGTTCATACTCCTCTGAATCTCTAAGTGCATTGGAATTGTTGACAGTTAATCTGGAGTTAGCTGAAATCATGTCGATTGTTGCAATTATGTTTGGAGTTGGGGTCAGGAGGTAGGTTTTACCTATGTCCAAATCAAATTTAGTGTGCGTTGTCGCGTGATTCGTTGACTTTGGTTGGCATTTTTCAGCTGGCATACTTATTGAGGACAAAAACTGGCCCCCATTTATCCCCATCCTTCATCATGATATTGCCAGGGACATACCGTCACACACACAACAACTGCAGTACCAAGCTTATGGAAGTTGGTTAGGTACGGAATTTTATTTTAATGTTGCTGTATAACTTTTCTTGGTTCCGGCCTTACACTTGGTGGCTTATCAACTTTCCATATTTCAGCCAATTTTGATTAATTCAATTCTTTTTTCGAGTATACACGACACCTGTAAAGCAGTTTCTGGTAAGCCAAGCGATTTTTATCAAGTGCATATTCATCACGCTGATAGAGAATCGTGGCAATATTTCAGGAATATTACTGTGTTTATTTTGGAATTTCATCTGCACTACAGTAGCATGGATTGCAGGCCCTGGTGGTGAGTTGTTGTGACAATTGCAATTGTCTTATTTGTTTGTTTTATTTTATTCTATTTCTTTGTTTAGTGATTTTGAACTTCAAGATATGATGCCGCTTACGTTCTTGAAAGTTATTATTCTAACTATTTGTTGTGGGGGCAGATGTGCAAATATGGCTTCTGGGTGTTATCTTTGTTCTAGCTGGCTATCCTCTATCCTACTTCCTGTGGTACAGGCCACTGTATCGTGCAATGAGGTGTGCTGTGCATGACGTTGTGAACCTCTTTTGTAATTTTTGTCTAGGCTCTAAAAAACATGATTGCTAATTCTTGTCTCTACGAACCGGTTCTTGAACTGGATCTGCCCAGAATGAGTTAGTGCTTGTGAAGTAAAGTTGATATCTGATGCCGTTGTTTTTACAGATCTGATAGTGCTCTGAAGTTCGGCTGGTTCTTCATCTTCTACTGTGTAAGCAGACATAATTCTTAGGTGTGAGGGGACCAATTGCACTCTGCGATAGTTAAACACGATCATTATGTTGAATAATTCTCACTTAAATGGGCGGATAGCATTCCTTGATTTGTCCAGTTTAGTCTCTGTATAAGCGACATCAAGGGGTTCTCTTTGAGTGTCTTAAGCTTTTCGTTTGTCTTTCTTTTTACAGCTTCATATTGGCTTCGTTGTATTGGCTGCGATTGCTCCACCAATTTTCTTTAGGGGGAAATCTCTTGCGTAAGTTTGCATAATCTCACACAGCTTCAATTTCGTTTTTGTTGAAGTTGTAATTCCTTGCCCGCTGAAGTTTATTTATGGAATGTACTCTACGAGATTCCACCTGCCTTGCTTCGAAACTGCCTTGCACTCAACTATTTACGGTTTCACCTAACCATGTGAATGTGATGGTGAATGCAGGGGGCTCTGGCCTGCATTGAGCTTATTTGGAGAGAATGCCCTCGTTGCTGTGAGCTATCCTCTTCAATCTCAGTCTGTTTTACTCTCTAAATTTGATTTGATTCATTTTAATTTAATAGAATTAATTGCAAATTAGGTATTGCAGCTGTAATCTGAAACTTGATTTTGCTCACTTGCATACAGATTTTTTATGTGGTGGGCTTCGTCTTGTTTACACTTGAGGCATTACTAAGTATCTGGGTCCTTAAGGTAATCTATTCAAAATTTTACTTCCTTTTATTACCTTTGGAACTAGTGAAGATTTGATTTTCATCAAAATAATATTTATTTATCTGTTTACTGTTACTTTTAGCATTATTAAAACCTGTTTAGCTATATATTTTTTTGAATTTTATCTGCTACAGCACGACTTGAAATGTCCATTACTGCTCAGCTTTGAGTTTGTGTTGAGATACTACTGGTCACTCAATCTAATTCTTCTCACTCAATCTAGAGTACACAATTTTTTTGTCACGTGTTGACCAACCTCTATTTGTTAACTCATACTTTTGGATCTTTATTCTTTATTTTCGCAGGAAGTATATGATTATTTCCGGGGCTCTGGAAAAGCAGCGCAACTTAGGCGTGAAGCTGCTGCTGGTGCCTTTAGAGCTGCCATATGATTTTGAGGATCCCCCGAGTGATGTACAAGCTGGTAGATGTTGATCATGGTTACTCATTAAGGCAGATTGGAAGTTGTGCAGAATCCTCATACGAACTTAGGTTTCGTAGCGCAGGTCGATTTGTAGAGGTCGATAGTCTAATTCTTTGAATCTACTGGTATGATGGTGAAACCACCGAGTCTTGGTTTCCCGACGGATAACAGATCTGCTATACATGTAACGTGTGAATGGGGCGTGATTAATGTTGCTCTTAAGTATTTATTAAGTGACTCTTAAATGTCACTTCAGTTTCACTCACTCTGTGTAAGTCAGATAGCCATGCTGTTCTGATTGAGCATATCATTGAGGACAATCTTATCATTTTATTATTATTAAAATATTAGTTTTTTTCTCTCCTGATTTATGACAACTTTGTTAATTACTTGAATTCAATGCTATATTCTCTTATGTGACTATTAAAGAGAAGAACCATTATGAATTTTTCCAATTCATTCGTATGTTTCTGTTGCACATGTCAACAAACTTAGTGCTTCGATTTTTGAGTGCAACAATCCAATTCTTAGTTTTAAAATTTAAAGATTTTTTAATTGTAATCATGGACGAATTTAAACAAAATATTTTTTTCTGTGAACAATAAACCTTCTCTTAGGATCATTTTTAAACAAAGTATTTGATTACCAATAACAATTTAAGATTTATTGACGTTATATTTTCAAAAACGCAATTTATTTATAACTCAAAAGTGTGCGAAGTCATTCTTAAGAGCTTCTACCCATATGAGCAGTTGAAGATGATCCAACTTTAAAATAGTTGTAAAATAAAGATATAAATACAAATGTATATATATATATATATATATATATATATATTTTTTAAAATTATGTTTTAGTTTATAAGCTTAAAAATTTTGAACGAAAAATTAAAAAGACAAACAAACATATTGCATGTATATTTTACAAAATCCTATTTATCAAGGTTTATTGGTTTTAGAAATATTTGCATTTAGGCACAATAAGTTTAAAAAGTTAAATCCTAGCAGGCATTTCAAAGCTTAAAAAATCACATTCAAAATTGTTGATTTGACAACTACTTAAATACATCCAAATTATTATGGTTTAAGGAAGATTAATTTTAGATGACCAATTTTGAATTTTGATGATACATGCTTGTCAACAAACTGGTGTTTTAAAAAAGCATGAATAAATTTATAGTAATTCCACAATGCACAATCTAATGATATTTTGCCACTAAACTGTATTGTGCACATATGCAAAAAAACTAAAACTTGAATCCATCAATATTGTTAAGTTTTTTTTCTCTCTCTCTCTCTCTCTCTCTCTATATATATATATATATATATATATATATGCCACTGAAATAAAATTTTGAAACATTGAAACCAACTCTAACATGTATTATACTTTTATAAAATTCATTGCGAGGTGAAACAATCAAATAGACGAAACATAAAAAAAAACAAGCGGTAAACTTAACTAAGAAAAAATCAAGTTGGAAATGAAGTTGAAGCAAGCTCAGCACGAAGCAAGTTAAATTCCGAAGGATGCAGTTGAGGCCTCAAGACCTAAAGAAAAGCATTTCAGGGCCCCATGAAGAGATGCCAATTGGAGTTTACTACAATGCACAGTTGGACTCAGTGAAACCTCGCAAATTCTGCATTTTCACCACTCGATAAATGTTACATACTGTTTCTTCCTTGTGAGGGATTTCTTGCAAGACAACAACATCTGCTCTTTCAAATGGAACCTCCCCCGAATCAACTAGAGCATTTGTCTTCAAGTGATTTACTTAAAGATGATAGATGCTTCAATATTGAACACTATGTTTACTTAGTAAACTGACTTCCAACGAAATTAATATTGTCAAGCTCCAACTTGAGACAACATAGTAAACGACGACCTTGTCAAGGAGTTGTTCATTCTTTTTAGACCACGCAGCTTGATTCAATTGAACTTAAGCAAATCACAAGCGGGAGATATCTTACTGACTGCAGAAAATGTTCATTCACTGAGCTGATTGAACGTGCTTCAGCACAACATCAACCAACATGTCTACCCACGTATCAGGCAATCCTGGGAGGCACCAATGCAAGCAATCCTGGCCCCAGACAAGGTGTGTATCTTTGCCTCCAAGCCAAAGAGAAGGATGCGCATCCGCTCGAAATTCACTGATCTTGGCCACGTCCAGAAGGACAAAACCGTGATGACCATTCAATGCCGATCGTATCACATCATTCACCTCACGTTCTTCTCTATTCACTCCCCCGTTAGCAGGGTCGAACCATTCCTCCACCTGTGCCCTCATAAAATCCAGAATGCTCTCATTCTTTCAAGAAAATTCCAAATGCAATGCACACTGACCATAAACAGTTGGCAAAAAATAGCATTATTTATTGGCACTAATTTAGTCTCTCATGAGGCACAACTTCAATTCTCTCATGCATTTATCGATCCTTTCAAGTTTGAAGTGGGCGTTTTGTTAAAAGCAGGGATGGTAGGGAGAAGCTCCATCACCTGAGTGCTACTGAGAAGATCAGAGCTGCTACAGCTTCCGTTTTGGTTCCATTCTCCGCCGTGGAAGTGACGAGGAGACTGGAGGCGCCACACCTTCAACACTGTTGCAGGCACTGAGTCATCAATGAATTCCAGCATGCTCTTCAAGACTGCAGCCAAACCTTCCCGAATGCTGAGAGGTGGCCACACAGGCCGCCCCTGTTTATAGAACACTAGAGGCAAGTCCTCCGGAAATTTATCATAACCCCACCTGCCGGTTCAATCAGCTTAGTGTCCATCGTTAAAAGTTATTGATCGTCAAGTGAAAGTTTAAAGGCCAGTTAATGCAACACACTTCAAGAATATAATATAGGAATCTATCAAGTCCAGCAAGTTAACCAGTGCCCCGTGTTGAAGACGAGAACGTCGTAGAATTGCGTAACATTAGACCAATCGTCAGCTGGAATGTCTATGTCCACTCGAAACCCTGACCCAGTCCCTGCCAGATTCTGCAGTCTGCAAACTGCAGTGTTAGATCAGCTCTTCCCGTCTCATCTTAATATGCTCGTGAAACAGATCTTAATTGCATTACGCAGAAACTCACAAGGCTTGCATCGCTCAAAACTTCTTGCACAGTTGCAGCAACACTCTGCGAGAAGAAATGACTACCCACTTCGCAATTTTTGAAAGAACTACGGCACGATGATATCCCACAGTAACGTCTTGGGATGGAAAATACGCTCCTCTCCAAGCTCCTCTTCTTTTCCACTTACGAGCTTTAGCATCGACTGCACTAAGACTGCAAAGAAGGGACACCATGAAGTTTTCGTTGAGAGAATCGCCAATAAAACCTAGCCGCATACCTTGTGTGGCGCGGAGAAAGGAATGGGGTTTTATAGAAGCCCATGGACTACATTTTGAAGGCTTCCACGTCCATTGACTCATCTTCTCCGCTTCCGGCTTCTTGTTCTTGCCACAATTCCAAACACTGCGGTGAAAGGGGCAATCAGCTGAATACAATGGCCTTTTGGTGGTATCCAGTATCCAGCGACCACTACTGAAGTTGCAGCTATCGCTGTGATGGCCGTGAGCACCATCTTGTGAGGCTGGGATGGAAATCGCTTTATTGGAAATTGAAACGAGTGGAGTGGAGAGAAACAGCAGCAACAACAGACAAATGGGAAAAACCAAAAACACAATAGGATACTTCATACTTGACCTTCCCAAGTCGTTCTGAAATCGGAACTAATACCAACCATACGTCAATTTTAAAGAGACGCAAATACCCTCGGACACTTAGAAACGTGAAATGTGCGTAAAAACGTGAACGTCCAATTGACAATGCGATCCAAGATTTAGAAACAAGAGTATTCAAAGAAGCGCCGCTCTTGACGAGGGGGCACTAGACAATTCTGTTAACTAAAATGTTATACCCTAATCCTCTGAGGAACACGCCCACGTAGTCTTCCAAAAACCTGGATAGTCGAACTGACATACTGTGGCATCGTCTCGTGCAGCAACTGATTGTTCCTCCTCAAATCTTGAAGCTGCAGATTCTAGCCCAACATCATCTGTTGAGGATTCCGCAAGTTCTCGTTAAGTTGTTTCCAGACCAATTAATTTTCTATGGCCCTTCGAGGTAACAAATATAGCTTAAGGTCGACGTTAATCTTCGTTGCAATTGATCTAGTCCTCCAAAGGGTGCATATTTGTTACTCGAGAAGCTCAAAATCGCTCGGAAGGATCTCTAATCTGTCCTAAAGTTTTGCTCCCTCTCGGTGCGTCGCAAAGTAAGGATAATGCCGATCGTTAAGCCCATGAAGCCATAAAGCCATGGTGCCATCCTTGGCCTCGGTGGTCGCAATGTGAGGATAAATAACCTCATGCTTGAACTTCAAAATCTGTTCCTCGTACCCTTCCTGTGATAGCTTCTCATGTGAATTGCTAAATTTTTTGTTGTAAGCACTATAGAAGCATTCATCCAGGAATAAACCAAGCTCCGGAGCCATCGGTGTATTGACGTCATTTTTGCTGCACGCGAAGAGACAAGGCATTTGAGCAGGAATTTTCACGAAACAATTTTGAAGAAATTGATGGGTCTGCGGTAGACAAAATATAAAGTCACAAAGACTAGAAAAGAAAATACCTTTGCAGTGCAAAATCAATGATAGAGTCGGGCACACAACCCCGCATAATAGCGATGGCAGTGCCAATCATCTTCCGAATCTGATGTAACATGAAGCTCTGGCCTACCACGGTGCACGGCACAAACTGCATGCCTTGGACCTCGATGACCTTCCCCGCCGTAAACGAAATGATATATCTCTTTGCGCTTGGGTCTTCAGGTTTGATCCGTGCGGTGAAGTTGTGGTAATTACGGGTGCCGACGTATTTACCCAAGATTTCATTCAGCCGCTCCAATTTCGCATCATCAAATACAAAAGGCACCTGCTCTTCACCGTTAGAAGTTCCTTCCGCTTCAATCTCCACTACTTCCTTAACGACCGAGGTAATCTCTACGCGAACTTCCACCGATTTAACCTCCTCCGCTTCCAATGCCTTAGACTGTGGTGCTCCTGTGTGCATCAAGGAATATCTTGTTTAAACCCGAATAGAGAGCCATATGAGCTCCATAATCTAGAATCAAGAACATCACAGGGAAAAGAAAAAAAAACGAGGAGGAGAAGAAGAAGCATATACCATTTGTTGCATCCTTCACGTCGGCAGCACCAACCTCAATTCCCGCGGCTTTCTGCTCCAGTGCTTTCCTCTTTTCTATGCGCTGTAGCCTGACGTTTTCTTTTCTATCCGACCACATTTGCATAGTTTCTCGATCATGATGAGCATGAGGGTTGAAAGCGAAAACAGGTACCAGATACTCATAACGCCGCTTATCACACATCTGCTTGGCGTTGAAGTTGGATGTCACCCTCGTGTAGCCGAAGACGCGAATATCCTTGGGAAGGTGCTGGTTGACGCGCTCAACAAGCCCTGGGGGATCAATCACCAAGCGGGCGGAGACTATTTGCCCTATGGCGCTGACTCCCTTGTCAGTTCGTGCAGCTCTCATCCAATCCACCTTTCTCATGTCGCCAAAATTACACTCAGCGATTGCATCAGCGCGAAACAATGCTTGCTCGAGTTCACCTTCAATGGTGATAGCTCCTGGATTCCTCTGCATTCCCTGATACGCTGCACCGCAATATGCTAGGATCAATGCAACTTTCCTCTTTCTGCCCGTTTTCCCTCCTCCTGGAATATGCGTGCCCGTCTTCACCACTCCTGCAGTTTCTCCATCATTTGTTCCAACGTCATCACCAAACACATGTGAGGCATTTCTATATACCAAAACAAAACGCGAAATTAGACCCAATTCGATGGAGGATGCATACCTCATTCGGGCGCTATCAAAATTTGCAAACAAGCTCTTTCAATCAAGTTCCAATCCCCCCTCTAAAGCATCAAATTACCATCACTGATCTCCCGAACCACAGGCCCGCTTACCATTTTTCTCAGCACGCATCTCAATGCTATCATTTTCAGCAATTTTCTCAACTTCAACGACCCCTGGGCTTGCAACAAGCGCTGCCTCTACCGTCTTCGCTCTCTTGACTTCTACTTTCTCCACTCCCTCCCCTGCGTCATTATCCTTCTCCCCAGAAATGGCGCCGTTTTCATTCCCCTCAACCTCCATTGCAGCCGCATCATTGTCTTCTCCTCTCGGCCTCTTCTTTTCTCCCACAAGCGCCATATCTTCGTCCTTGATCGTCATTCCAGCAAAGCACACCACAAGAAGGCAGCAGCAAAGGATGCAATAAAATTGCGAACCTCACACACACTACTACGCCTACGTCTAGAATACCAAAACCCTTCACCGACAAATGCTCACTGCTGCCAATTCAGATAACCCCAAAACCCTAATCCAAAATCCGCCACGCCCCAACACCGAAATTCTTTACACCAGATCAGAGAATTCCCACGACAACACAACTACGCCTGGCTCCGGCTCGTGCGTGTGTACAAGTCGCCATGGGCACAAGGAAAATTGCGAAGACGACTGCCGAGATGCTCGAAGCGGTATTATTGCAAATATCATCGCAGGATTGTTTTTTCTCGAGGTCTGACAAATAGTTACTTTTTCTGGTGTCTTTCTTTTCTTCCGGGTCTAATACTAATATAGGTATTTTATATTCTTGAAGTAATATTCTTTTTATACTAAAATTTCTAAGGTTAAAAAGATTCATTCACAAAGAATCAATAGAATGTAGTTCTAAAGTTTGTTCTAGCCTAAAGAAGATAAAAATTGAAACTTTAATGTTTTCAAAAACTTTATTATTTAGAAATACTATGTTAAAATATATATATTAATTCAATGAAGAGTCTTTATTGAAAAAAATATTAAATATATTAATAGACTTTACATAATTTTTTTAAAAAAAGACACATATGATTTAATATAACAAATAAATGCCTTAAATATTATTATTAGAATTACAAAGAGGCTTCTTATTCTCTATTTAGCACTTCCAACTGATATTTGGAGGAGAAAGTTTTGTAAATATATCTTATTATATTGATATAATTCTATGTTCTTTTTTCTAATACCAGAGATTAAAAATTTAAGCTTAAGAAACATTGACCTGATTTGTTGATGCATTGTTGTAATGCATTTAATGCAAAGGAGTTAGTAATGATTCAAGACATATAAAAAGAACTCAAGTACAAGTTTGATTAATATTTTATTTGGCCATATTAGCTAACTAATTAAAATTAGCTACAAAAGGTATCTATGAGAGTTGATATTTTTTAAAAGAAGGCTTTTAGGTATCATATTTTTTTTATTATTATTAAAAAATAAATTTAGACTATAAAAACATTTCTTCATAAATATCTTATCCAATGCATTTTTAAACTGATTTTCACATAATACAACACTAGCATACTATTAAGAAAATATTTTAAAGATTATTTTTCCTAATATTTAGTTTTTTTTATTATATTTTAAGATAAAAAATTTAAAATTTAAAATTTAAAATTTCATATACTACTGATTTTTCTTAAGACATTTTCATAGAACTTACAAGCCGTTTAAAGTAATATGGTTAGATTGATAAGCATTAGATATTATATTATCTAAATAAAGTAAATAAATATTATTTAAATTTTATTGAAATTAATTCATTATTTATTTAAAAGATAAAATTTTAACATATTAGATCAATTGGATATCATGGCATATAATATCTATATCATTAACAAAGTATTTAAGATTATTTTAAATAAAATAGGCTTAAACTTTTGTTAGAAGTACATAGGCTTGTTTTAACCAATAATACTATTGCTTGTATGTTTTATTTGTTCTATCTATAAGAAATATTTTTCAATGTATTTGATGGTTTTGATGATTTTAAGTTAGCTATTTCTATCAAAATAAAATATGCTACATAATTAAAAATGATAGAGTTAACAAATAATAATTTTTTATTAGATTTAATTTTGTATAATATTATTTATTTTTATTTTCTTTAGATTAAAACTTACTGTTTTAAATGTTGATAATATTTCTAAGAAATTAGGATTCTAATTATCTTTCTTATCTAGATCCTGATTAGAATCCTAAGAAATTATTTATATTTCATGTGTTTTTTCATAAAATTTTAATTTAATGTATCCAATAAGTTTTTTTTCCTTAAATACTATAAATCTATAAAGCTGCACCAATTTATTTTAAAACTTACTTCCTTTTTAAAGATATTTATAATACTAACTATTAATTCTATTTTTTTAAAAGTTAAATAAATTAGTTTCGTTCTGATTGATGATTCATTATCATTGGTTTTTAAGAAAAGTAAGAAGTACTAATTAATGTTGGCGAATATCATACTTGAGATCAAAATTTAGCAATTCTTTAAAATTTTAAATTAAATAAAGAAAAAGCGATTTTTATAAGCATATTGCAAGTTGGATTTGGAATTTGTAAGCAGAAGTGTCATTTACATTGAATATTGTGTCTACTTTGTTAAATTTTTTTTTATTACGTACAAAAATTTAGAACCAAATTTAAATTCTTATATTCAACTAAACATGAATTGCTAAAAAATAGCATCAAATATTATAGTGTTATCTATCCTATGGATCAATAAATTCTGATGTATCTTTTTGCATAGAGAATGGCTTCATAAATTAATACAAAATTATCAATAAAGATCTTAAAGTCAATAAAGTCAAAGAAGATAGGTTAAATTATAATTTTAATGTCATGTGTGTGTATATATATATATATATATATATATATATATATTTTATTTTAAAATTAATATATCTTTCTTAGATTATTAAGTCTTTAAAAATTAAAAGATATTAGGTAAATAATTAATTAGATTAGTAATAAGAAGCAATATTACAAATCATATCCTAATATGTTCCATCATTAAATAGAAGATTTCCAAAAGTAATTTCTTGTAAATATCTTCAATCAATGTTTTTTTTTTTTTTTTTTTTTTTGACCTTCATGAATAGGTAAAATATCACCAAGTTTAGATTTTGTTTTTACAAATTATTACTTTATAAGTTCTTAAATTTGTCTATGTTATTATTATCATGTTTGTATTGTTATGTAAAATAAAAAAGAATTGATAGTTTATTGAAAAAATACAATGTTTCATATCTTATAGAGATCTTTCAATATCTTATCAATAACAAATTGACAAAATCTTAGGCTTTTGCTTCAACCAAAGATATTTTAGTTTTTGAGAATTCTTTTTAAGATATTGAAGGTAGAAATAAAACCATCTTTAATCTTCTATCTTTAAATTGATGGAAAAATAGAATAAGTAAATCAAATATTCGAGCAGCATTTGAGATGTGCCATCAACTACTATTAAGATTATTTGATAACTTTTTTGCCATTGGTAGAATTTTCATATAATAATACAATATACTCTTCTATTCAACAATCATCTCTTTATGCTAATTATGGTTATTATTCATAATTTGATATTTTTTATTTTTTAAAAATTAATAGTCTTATAGCAAACAATTTGACAATTTGTTTATTAAAGCTATATCAGATCATAAAAACACAATTAAATAAAGCTCAACAATGACAAAAGATCACCATAAATGTTTATTTCTAGAAACAATCTTAATTCTACATTGACAAGAAAGTATAGCTATTCCATCATAATATTCAAACAATTTATTCTTGTGACATGTTAGATTACCATAAATTAAACTACTTCTTATTTGTAAATAAATATATCCAATCATTTACCAAATATGCATACTTGTGTCTATAAAGATCCATCATGTATTCTACATGTTTCTTTGTAAGCTACACAAGAAAGTGGATATACCCAGAAGAAAAAAAAAAAAATCGCTTCTTCTTATAGAAGTGGATAACAATTGGGAATTTGAAGTAGTAGATGTCTTAGGTTTAAGACAATACTAAAATAAATTAGAATATCTTATACATTAGTACAAATATAATATTAGTGAATGTACATAAGAGCCATCCAATAATCTTTTAAATTCAGCACAAATTGTTGATTCTTTTCATCAATAACATCTATCAAAACCAACACAAAGAGCAAAAATAATTTTGCTATTAAAAAATAAGAATAAAAATAAATCAATAAATATTTTATTTTATCTTCTATTATTATTTGTAATTTTTAAAATGTTTTTTACATTAAAAAAAAGAATGAATAACTAGCAAATTCAACTTAAGATTTATTGTTTATTAGATAATAAAAAAAGGCATTGAGATTGTCAAAGCCTTCAAGACATTGTAATAAAAATGAAGACCTTCAAGAATAATATATTTTTTTTCAAATAGATGGCACGGTATAATGCATTTGATACTACAACCTTAAAAGAATCTTTCAATTTTTGGTGATATTATTGGAAATAATACCTATTCTTAATGGTGTTTCAAATGTTTTATTAAAAATAAGTTATAAAGTCTTAAAAATGATCAATTAATAGAATAGTATTTTTGTTCAAATATAAAATACTATTAATATTTGAAAGGAATTATCAACCATCTTAAAAAGAAATAAATATTAGAATATGTGGCAAATATAATTCCTCACATCTTAGACTTCTTCAATATGCAATCATTGTTCCATAGAGAAATCATTTCTAAAAAAGAGGAAGGAGTAGAAAAAAGGAAGAGAATAATGTTATGGATATATCAATATTGATAATTAAGAAGATAAGAAGAATTAGGTAGAAATGAATAAAAGTAGATAAATTTTATAATAATTTAAATACAAGCTTCAAAGATATAAATTTGATTTTACAAGTATTTGTAGATGATTGATAAGTTAAAAAGTTGATCAACAAGTTGGCCACATATTGCACATATTAACCACTAGTTTTACAAGTTAGCTACATATTGCACATGTTGGCTACTTGTAGTAAAATTTAGCTATTGAGTACAAATATTAGAAACTTGTCTTATAACTTAGTCATATGTCACATTATTTGGACACATATCAGATGACTTATAAATTGTTATCATATAGTTTCATAATTAGATAGTATATATAGAAGCAAGAATAAGATCTTTTTTACTTTGAACAATGCCTTTCTTGTATTCTTGTTTTAGCTTAAGATCTATATTTGTAAATCTATTGGTGATTATAGTAAATACATTTGATTTTAAAAAAACTTGGTTTTTTGTAAATTGGTATTATTTTTAATATATTTATTTTATATTATTTGAATTTTTTATTTTAATAAAAAAATATTAATCTTACATTCTATAGATTGTATTCAACAAATATTTTTATTTTATAAAAATAATAATTTCTAAAAATGGATAATTTATTTATAGTAAAATAATTATTATAAAAGAGATTTTTTAATCTTTTCTTTATACTTAGACCCACAAAAAATTTAAAATCTATCTTATTCAAATTATTTATTTCTTTATTTAAAATTTTATTAATTAAATTTGATATTATTTTATCTAGTTTTTTTAAAAATAAAATATTACTAAAAATAATCTATATTCAGAGTCTAATTTTCTATTTTTATAATAAAATAATTGAAATTTCGATTTTATACATAAATTTTATATCCTTCTAAAAAAAGAAAAAGTATCATAGATATCCTTGAAATTTGATGAAATATTAAGAGTACCTATATATTTTTGATAATATCAAATCTATTCTTCTTTTTTATAATAATTACAAATTTGTCCTTCAAAGTGATAAGCTATATATTAATATTAGGCGCAATTTACACATTGGTATACAACTCATTTTATATTTGTAGCAAAGGAGGCACACCTTTTGTGGAATGGATTGAATCCACCCTCTCAGCCTCCAAAAAATATATCTATAGTGGAACTAAAAGAAGTATATAATGTGGCGCAATTGATAGAGATGATACATATTGCACTTGCCTCATTGGAAGAATGTATTGATTCAGTCAAAGATTTGAATGATGATGTCAATATATTGAAATCTGTAGCTCTCTTTCATGTAGTATATAATGACAATTTCACAAATGCTTCATTGGAAGAGAATCATTTAGTCTCAATGAAGGCTAAGTAGTACTTTAAAGAATCTGAAAAAGAATTCAATGCATTGGCAATCAATTTGGACTCCATTGCTAATCTATTATTTAATTTCTCTAGAAATCAAGCCATTGATGATCTTGAATATAATACTACCCACCTTCAAGGTGCAACATCCTCAAAGACGTTTAAATATTGATGTTAATTTTATGAGGTGTGTAAGATGTGAAGAAACAATGTAGGGCTCAAATCTATGTGGTATGCTTTTTGGGCCCTAGTTGCAATTACAAAGACATGAAAGATATATGCTATTACTTTAAAGGAAAAATTTCTAATTATCATAAAAGAAAAAGATAGATTTGATATTATCAAGAATATTTTGGCAAATTTCATTATGATATTTTTTCAAAAAAAAATTATGACTTTTAGGTACTTTTTGAAATTCTTATTTCAAAAAAAAAAAAATCTTTTTAAAATAATCTATTAAACTATTTTAAATATTTTTAAGTTAATATTTAAAAAAATTAAAAGACTTATTTTCTATTAAATCTATAAATATAAGATATTCTTTTAAATATATCTTATTTTTTATTTTATTATCTATTTTAATAATATAATTTAGAATTTTCAATGATAAATCTCTAAATATATATAAAAAATATTTTAATAAGTATTTTTTAAACATTTCTTTAAATATGTCAAATTTCTTTGTATCTAATTTAATTTTCTATTGCATAAAAAATATTTTTATGTACAAAATTTTTCATCATATAATAGTATAATATCATGATGTATATACTTCTAATTTTTATACCTTTGAATATATATATATATATATATATATATATTTTGTGAGTGATTACCTTAATTTGCATAAAAAATCCTACTTGTAACTCAAGCTTAGATAACTCCTTATGGTTGTTCTATATCTTTCCATAAAAATAGAGATAAATCATTATATTTGCTAAGTGAAGGTATAGTAATTGTATATTATCACTACTATTGGAAGATGGAAGATCCAATAAAAATACTATCTTTTCCTAATTCAAGTAATTATTTTTATTTGACATAATTATTCTATGATCTTCAAATTAAAACATTGGTCTTTGATTGCACTTCAATGAGTATCTTAACTACTAAATACAATGAGTACTTTGAATTGATATGAAATTCATATATATATTTTGGCATATTAGTATCAGCATAAACTATTTGTATTTAATATTGAAGCTTGTTATGTGATCATCATATCATAGTAAGGTAGAATGAAATCAAATGAAGAAGATATAATTTGGACAATAATTTATATAATCTATTATATTATATTAAATAAAACTATTCATATAAACTTTGAAGATTAACACCCTCACCACCACTTTTTTAATTCATGTATATTGTGTGTGTAAAATTCAGTCTTTAATCCAAATTATAAGATGGCCTCAATTAAGAGTTACTTATAATTGGTGGTGTGAATTCAAAGTAGCAAGAATAAGGAAAAAAGGAGCAAAATACAAAAAACAAGTAAGACAAGTGCAATCAAGCAATTATATATTACAAAACTAGTCACAATTTGTTCACTGAAATTTCACCCAATAAAAAGTAAAAAATAAAAAATAAAGTAAAAAACATATTTTTAAAAAGGAATTTTTTTTATCTTTTTTATGGTCTAAGAAACATGTAAATAAGTTATAAATGTTTTAAAATAACAAGTAAATAAATAAAAAGTTAACTAAATAATTTTACCTCAAGGATAACTTGCTTAAGATATCAAGAGTTTGAGCCTCACTAAGACTCACAAGTAGTGTATATGGATTCTAAGAGAGGCCATAAGGCCTTAGACTTATCTTCTTAACTACCTTTAAGGTGCTACAATCCATATGGAACTTGTGCACCTCCCTTCTTACAAGGACTATACTAGTTGTTGGTCCTCCTATTTTCTACTAGTAAAATCCATAATTTTTTATTTTTGACTTCACCATGGTGTTTAAAAATATCCAATTAGCTTAGGAATTCTTGATGACCTTCAAATCTTGCTCCATTTCTTCATAATGGCTCCTGAAGTGGTAAAATTCATTTTTACCAAAGTCTTAGAAATTGTTCTAAAAATTCCTAAATAATTCTAAATAAATTATAAATAAATTATAAATAAATTCTAAAAATTTATATAATGGTTCTATAATACTAATATCAGTTGAAGCCTATAATTTCTTATCTTAATGATTTTTATAGTAATAAAATTAATTTAAATCTACTATAAATCCTACTTTCTATATAACTAACTAAAAAGACATGAGATTCTTTCTCATGCTTCTTTTAACAACTAACTAATATTTATATTTTTTCTTATAAATAATATGTATAGATAGAAGGCCTATATAAATATTGATCTTAATAAATATTCCTCAATATTCAATAATAAATTAAAAAAAAACTAAACCAACTAAGATAATTACCTCTAAGACTTATTAAGACTCCAATTCTACAATTCATACTCTAATTTTCTATTTGTCTAAAGATTCCTATACTATTCACCATATATTTTGGTTCTAAGCACTCTTAATACATCATTTTATCCTAAAACAACTACTGAATTAATTTGATGACCCACATATTGATTCAAATTCTATATACTTCAAGTTGTTCAAAATGATTATTATACAATAGAATGGAGATTCTATGCCAATTATAAGTATGATAAATGTAAATAGGACACAAAAACTATAATAAAGAATTTGATTACATTCTACATAGAAAATAGAAACTTATTTATATAAAATCAGCTTTCAAATATAAATCCTATATCTTAAATATGTTATTTATTGATATAGAAGAAATTAAGTATAGTAATGGCACTCTCCTATAGCCTGGACTAATATAGCATAAAAAGTTTATGATGCATGACAGTACTACAAAAAAGAGGTTGAATGAATTCTATTGCATATTTAATTTTATAAGTGCTTTGTACCTTCTAAAAGAGGATAGATGACAAAATTGGTCAAAGATAAGACAAGAAAAGGATTTGGTGAAAAAAAAGTAAAAATAAAGATATAGATATAAAAGGAAAGATATGTTGATAATTTTAAGGATTAATATAAAATGAGCACACATCAAATGGCCTTCACAAATCTAAGAAATTTTAAGTCATAAGCTATTATATATTTACTACAAGATCCTAGCAAATGATGTACTTTCAACTTAAGTCTGACTCAATTTCTACTAGAATTAGGAAAATCTAAGAAAATAAAATATTTAATATTTTTTAAGTTGGACATATATTGAAGCACAAAAAAAGAATGTAATAGCAACCTATTTTGTATAATTGGCCTATACCTAAAGATAACCTCTATGTATGAATTACAAAACTAAATTTTTAATCAAAACCTAATCAACAATAAAAACCTACCTCTATGATGATTTTTTTGACTTAGATTTTTTTTTTTTTTTTTTTTTTTTTTTTTTTGTCTTAAAGCCACCATCTAAGCTAACACCTAATCCTACTAGTGAAGGAATTGTCAAATCAAAAACAACTATAATTACCTCCAGAGTATCATTTTTTGAAGGTGAAATAAGACCTAAATGTGTGATTGTAGATGTCATTCTTGAGGCCTTCTTATTGCTACTTTTTGATCATCCAACTTAATTAATCCTAACTAGATCTTAAATCTTAAATCAATCTTAATCAAATCTTAAATCTTAAATCAAATCTCAATTAGTTCTTAAATAAATCTTAACCAAAACATAATCAATTCAAACCAACCTTAGAAAAAATTTAGAACCTCAATATCTATTGTTTAAATTATTGATCTTACTTAAAACTTTGCATATTTTTCAATATTTTACTTAATAATAAATATAAAAAATTTAGAAAAAATTGAATAAACAAAATGAGAGAAAAATGTCATAATCCACTCAAGTATTGGTTGGCCTTTATTTTTCACCTTAATGTTGATCTTTCAATAATAATAACTCCAAATTGAACCATCATCTTACTCTCAAATTTTGTAGAAGTATAAGAAGTGAAGTCAACTATTAGTTTCAATAAAAATCATCTTTATTCAATTAGTAGATTGTTACAAATCTTAGATAACCTTATTATAACTAAAAATCCAATTTTTGAGACCCTATTTCTCTTAAAATTCAATAATCTCCAATTTAATTATTTAATTAAGCTTAAATTTATAAAATAAATTTAGCACAACTATACTTACAACTTCACAAAATTTCACTTATAAATCTACTACAAAACTCACAAAATTTTCCAAATTGTAAATCCTATTTCATTTCATAAAATCTAGATTCACTCAAAACAACCTTGATTTTGTAAAATTCTTAAAAAGTCATTATAAATTTAAATTGCTTAAAACTAATGCTTTAAAAAATTCCATAAAATCTTCTTCCAAATCTCACTCTTTGATTTGTCAAAGAATCTTGGAATTGCCATAGGTGTGCAATTTTATGCCTTAGAGTTTGATTTCAACCTAAGTTGACAATTGGTTCTTTCTAAGTATCAATTTCTATCTTCTTAAGATATTTTTATTAAAATAAATCTGTAATTCTTCCTAACATATGCCTATATCCATTATTTTTCTAATGTACCTTGCTTTGCCTTATTTATGGCTCTACAAATCAAATAAAAGGCCACTTTGTAAAAAAATAATATTTTCTCTTTTAATTTAGTATCTTTTGACGATTATCTAAATTTCTAAAATAATTTGCTATAATATTTTGAAATAAGATCTGCTATAATTTAATATTTTTTTTATTCTTTCACTTATAAACTATGTTATATTTTAATATCTACCTTCTCTAAACTTGTGCATCCTCTGACATGTGCTAAGTTTCTTCATCATATTGATGTAAAATATTCTTTATCTTTGTCAATTTCTTGATCTTTAATTTGCTCTTTTACTCTCATTTTAATTTCTTATAATAGATTTTATTTTTTATTAAAAAAAATATCCTTGCTTCTTTATTTAAATAACTTAATTCACTTGCTTATTATAGGTATCTTCAATTTTATACTATCAAATTCTTGTAATAAGTATGTTCTATTGTCATATACTTGTTTGACAACATAAGATCCAAATCATTTCTTTGCAAACTTCTTTATTAAGCAATACTGATTGTCCAAGCTAGTATCATATATTAACATCCAATCGCCATCTTTAAGTGCTTCAAGCAATAGTCGGCATTTTTATTAAATATTTCTTTATTCTTTTCCCTTGCTTCTTTCAACCTCTCTATTGCTGCTTCAATATCATTAGGTCTTCTTTCTAATTGTTGAATTTGTTGTCGTGATACAACATGATGGAAGGTAAAAGAGTGAAAAAAATATTATTTTATAAAAGATCTTATTTTATAATATTTTAATAAATTATTTTATAAATATAGATAATAGTCAAAAGGTAGTAAAACTATAAGTACAAATATTGTTTTTTTACAAAATGGGCCTCTATTTATTTTTTAGGATTATAAATAAGATAAAATAAGATAGATTAGAAAAATAAAGTATATATAAATTATATATATAAATAAGTTAAAAGATAATTTTAGTAAAAATTGATATTTGAAAAGAACCAATTGCTAACTAGGATTGAAATCAAATCCCAAGACACAAAATCATGCACCTACAATAACTTGAAGATTCTTTTACAAATCAAAGAAGAAATTTGAGATTAGATTTTAGAAGGTTTGTTTGAGTATTGGTTTTAGAAAATTTAAATTTTTAATGACTTTGCAAAATCAAGGTTGTTTTTAGTGAATCTAATTTTATGAAATAAAAGAAAAATTTACATTTAGAAGAATTTGATGAATTTGGTATTAGATCTATGGGTGAAAAGTTGTAGATTTGTGATTTTAATTTTTTTATTGCATGTTATATATTTGAGTATGATTGATTAGTCAGATTGAAGGATATTAAAGTTCAAGTGGATTGAGGTCTTGGAAATAGGGTTTTCAGGATCAATGAGGGTTTCTAAGATCTTTAGCGATTTACCAATTGGATTGAGATAAAATTTATGTATGTACATAATAGACTTGATTTTCAATATATATATATGAATTTTAAAAGATATTTAATAATAGAATTATGAGATTTTAGCTTGGAGAGATTAATATCAAGATTGAAGAAGGAGATCAATCAACACTCAAGCAAATTTTAGGATTTTTCATCTACTTGATATGTGCAATCTTCTTCAAATTTTTTGTGCTTATTAACTTATTTTTTTCAAGTTATACAAAGTTTGGATTAAAATCAATAATTAAATCATTTGTTATTAAATTTCTAATTTTTTTATTTAATTAGAGTTTAAGATTTGACTAAGATATGATTATGATTGATTAGGATTTGATTAAAATTTAGGATTTGACTAAGATTTAATTAGGATTTATCTAAGATTTGATAAGGATTTATCTAAGATTTTTTTAGAATTTGATTAAGGTTCAATTAGGATTTATTTAGGATTTTATATATTTTTTTATAATTTATATGAAATTTAATTAGAATTTATTAATATTTGATTATATTTTTAAAATTTTAATTATAATTTATATATGATTCTATTAAAGTTAGGTTTTTTGTTTTAATTTTCTTTTACCTTATTCTATTAGGTGTCTAATGCATTTTTAAGCAAGACTTCATATAATATAATATTTTTGGCAAATCCAATGTAAAAAGCTTGAGGTCGAAGGTGTTTGAATTTATTTTTGATTTATTTGAATTATGGAGAAGAAAGATAAGAGAATGAAAAGAAAGGCTTTTGATGGTACTTCAATTGATGCTTCAAGTAAAGTTGGAAGTAGAACTATAAGCAGAAAACAAGGTACATGTTTTAATTCCAACTTTGTAAGCATGTTTGAGGCTTTTATTCTATTCATGCAATAGCAACGGATTAAAGATCACAAAAAAGGTATAGAAAACAAAAAATTACAAGTGGTTGTAGAAAAGATTAATCAATTTGAAAAAAAAAAAATATAAAATATTTAAAGTATTATGTAAAAAAAATAAAATTAAAGCATGTTTCTAAAAAGAAGATAGTTCAATTATTTGAATTAGTCTTTGAATCAAAGATAATAAATCAAGTAAAGTCCATTATAGGACATTTTGGAGGTTCATGGAAGAATTATTTTCAAGCATTGAAGGATGAATTTTTCTTGGAAGATAGTGATCAAGTTACAAAAAAATATTTTTTTAAATGGATTAAAAGACCTAAGAAGTATCTTTAAGCAATTTATTTATTTAAAAAGTTTAAATTATAATATTTAAATTCATAAAAAAAGAAAAGATAATTATTAGATCTAAACAAAGTGGAGTTATTTCTTCAAGCAACTAATGGAAAGTTACAAGATGTTGAATATTTTTCTTGAAGATAAAGAAAAAGAAGAAAAAGGATTGACAATAAATTGGAAGAAAGTAAAAGAGGTAATAGAATTGCTTGTAAAGAGAACAAGTACAAATGATAAGATGGATATTTAAAGACCATTATAAACATCTAAAGTATAAATGCCTAATAATCATGTAATGTCTATGATTCAACTTTCAATAGTTATATCATAGAAAGAAGAAATAGGCATTGATGAAATTATATGAAGGATGAAAGATTTACATATAAAATTTATAAAACTTAAGGAAAAGAGCCAATTATCAAAAATATCAAGACAAAAATCAAGACTAATGGAAGGTGTAGTGCATAGATACATGTGGTATAATAGAGTGGATCATTTAAGAAGGGATTGTGAAGATTTTATAGATGCATTATATAAAGGAGTTTTTTTTTTTAAAGATAATATGATACAGTTAAAAGAGAGGAAAAAAATTGGAGACAAACTTTGATTAAAAAAAAAGAGATGAAAATACTTATAAAGGAAGTATTTAAAATCTCAAGCAATGAAGCATCAATATATTAGATGGTAGCAAATTCAAGCAAATATTTAAGTGTAAATCTAGAATTTCTAGAAAAATCAAGTTTTTTATAGTTAAATGTAATGAATTATGTTGAAATAGAAAATTTTGCTAGAGATGATTTAAAACGTGTTGGAAATAACATTTAATAAATTACTAGGTGGAATGATCTAGTACATGGATTATTGGTGCATGCTCATATTATAAGGAGTCAATATAAAGCATTAATAGAAGAAAAATGAAAGAGACATGAAAACAATGAAGGGCCATCAAAAAGAACTACAAGAAGAGAAAAAATACAAAAAAAAAATGAATCCTATAAAAAAAGAAAAAATTAAAAATATTTCTAAAAAAAAAAAGAAAATTAGAAAAAATAAAGAAGCAAAGGCTCCTACTTATAAATTACAATTAGATACTAAAGCTCCTACAAATTTGAAGAAGGTATTGGATGAGCGGATTTTAAGTGAAAAGATTGAATTCATAATTTGTGAAATCCTAAGAATTACAAAGTATAAATTTTATGAAGTTATTATTCATACAATAAAAAAACAATCTATGAAAGATACTATGACATCAAATGCATAGGAAACGAGAACAATAGAAAGCAATGAAGATGAAGAAGATGAAATGTAATTTTTTGGAGATGTTTTGCCAGTAAGATTTACAAAAAAAAGACATGATTCAAGCTTTTAGTCATTATTGTGAAAATCATTGGAAAAGGGCTACTACAAAAATTTTAATAAAATTAGAAGATTTAGAAGAATCAATTGTAGCATTGATTGATCATGGTTCTAAAATTAATTTGATATCAAAAAAATTATATAAAAAGAAAAAATTAGCCTATTGATATTGAACATGGGTGGATGATAAGAGTAGAAAATAATTCAAAATGAAATTTGCATAGAGCTTGTCTAAGTATTAAGGTGACAATAAGAGATACTATTCATGAATAAAATTTCTTTATATAAGATATGTTTACATATCCTATTATATTAAGACAACTATATATTATTACTACATAAATAGAAATAAAGATAATAGACGATGGTTTAGTCTATACAAAGATAAGAAATTAAAACAGAAAGAAAGTAATGTAATTTTTAATAATTTACATAAAACATGAAAGAAATTGGGATAGTTGGAAGGAACATCTTTTGCGAAAGATATATGAAGAATTTGAAGATCTTAAGAATTCAAAGGATTTTTAGTAAAAGCCATTGTAAAGCAAAGTTGTAATGGTAGAAGAGATAATGGCTTCCTACCTAGTAGAAGAAATGAGGTCATTATTAGATTATCATGGAATAAATATATTTCTTTAAAAAATATAGATAATTTAAGAAAGATTGAAAAAAATGTCAAAAATATGGAATATGAATTAAAGAAATGTGAAGTGATTGATGAAGATAAATACATATTATGGATATTTGAAAAAATTTATTTTGATGATATTATGGATACTTTACAAATATTATTCGATTTAAATTTTAAAGGTAGTAATAAGGTAATAATGTGCATTTTTAGAAATTTTATGATAAAATAAAAGAATATGTAAATAAGTATGAAGTAAAGAGAAACTAAAATATTAGATTGTTACAAAGAAGGTTAAACTAGTGGCATTGCTACTACCATCAGATTTTGAAGAAAGGATTGAAAATGCTTTTATGTAAACTAATTTAAGAAATCCAAAAAAAATAGGTCATGAATTTAAGGATGAATTGATAATAAATGGTTTGAAAGTTGGATGTGAAGAATTTTTAATAAGGGATGAGGAGAAATATTTCAAAGAAATATTTTCATAATGTAGTAAGGCATTTGCATTTGAATCACATGAAATAGGATGCATTGATTTAAGTATTTTAGAACCTATAGTTATTTTTATAATTCTATATTAACCATAGAATTTGAGGCAAATTCTAGTTTTAAAGGCCCATTTGTCAAATCTAAATGAATTAATCAATAAAAAGATTAGGATGGAAATTTTAGAATCATCTGTTGTACTATATTTCAATTGATGGTTCATAATATCTATAAAAAATGAGACATTGAGGTTTATTTAAGATATGCAACCAATAAATAAAATAACTATTAAAAATATGGATTTAAGTCTAATTATGGATGAATTTATAGAAGCATTTATAAAGAGAGCAATTTATTCTATAGAAGATCTTTATTCAAGATATGATTAATTTCAATTTATAATGTAAAATAGAAATTTGACATCTGTAAAGATACCATTAGGATTGATCAAAATATATATATTATCACAAGAGACTACAAACTTTGTAGCTTATATAATGAATGGAATGAATAAAATATTAAGGAATTTTATTCCAAGAATAATAATGCCTTTCTTAGATAATATGTCAATTAAAGGATGAAAGTAGAAAGAAAAGTTGAGACATTGAATTTTAAGAGATGTAAGAAGTTTGTGGCCAATTATATTGATGATTATAAGAAGATTTTGATCAAGTTAGAAGAAGTTCATTTAACCTTATTGAAGACTAAATCAATGTTTGAAATAGAAGTAGTTTTGGTAGTAGAGCACATATATAGATCATATAGATCCAAGCTAAGTACGAAAAAGATTGATATTATTAAAAAGATGAAAGAATGTGCAAACACAAAAAAAATCAAAAAATTTTTAGAAGGGTGTATTTTCTATCATACATAGATACCTCATGTAGCAAATCTATTGTATGAATTATTAAGAAAGAATAAAATATTTCAATAGAAAGGAAAAAAAAAAAAATTATAGAAAAATTGAAAGAACTTCTTTCTTCACCTCTAATTTTTAAGAAAGTAAATTATGAATGTAGAAGACCAATGATATTAATAATTGATGCAAGTCCAATTGAAATAAGTTGGACAGTTGGAAAATATGATGAATAAAAAAATAGATACGTAGTAAGGTTTAGAAAAAAGGTTTTGAATACTACGTAGAGGGTGCATATACAAATCAAAAAAAATTATAGGATATAGTAATAGCTATAAAAAAATAAATTAGAGTATTTGATTAGTGCATTGGTAGTTATAGAAATAGATTATTTATTTTTATTGGACATAATTATAAGTTGTTTAATTTTTGATATTATTATAT
Organism: Physcomitrium patens; assembly: GCF_059467195.1. Taxonomy (NCBI): domain Eukaryota; kingdom Viridiplantae; phylum Streptophyta; class Bryopsida; order Funariales; family Funariaceae; genus Physcomitrium; species Physcomitrium patens. The sequence continues at coordinate 10,378,176 of NC_143414.1, read as the reverse complement.
TAAGGTAGATAGTAAATATCAAATCTATAAATCCAAAATATAAAACACATTGCAAAGAAAAAAAAAATCAATTGTAGATATATCTACAATTGTAAATCAATCATATTGTCAAGGACAAGAACTCGATGAAAGCTAAAGAGTAAGTGAGACTTTTCTCAAAAAGAAATAGGACAAAATAGAAATATGTATATTAAGAAAAAAACTGGAATGGCTATTGCCAAAATACAAGAAAACTAGAGACCCTTGAAACTAGACTAGAAGCAAGAAAGGAGTTGACAAGAGTGAAGAGGGCTTCACTCTTGCCTCTATATATACTATCTAACTAGAAGCCACGTGGCGATGTTCTATAAGACCTCCAATATATGTTGACTTTCTAGGCCACATGCCTTTGCTTGCAAGGCAAGTTTTCTATGGATGGACCACGTAGTTAGCTTGTTCTTTAAGCTTCCAACATGTGTGGCACATGGCTAACTTGTTGACCAAGTTTCTAACCTAAAAGTCAACTATAGACTCCTATAAAGTCAAAGCAGCGTCTATGAAGCTTCTAAGAAGCTTCTCTAGAAGATATTACACAATTAACCTACTTTTATCTACTTTTACATACTTTTATCTATTCATATAGGTAATTATATGTATGTCCGTGACATTACCCCCCCTTCTAGGGACGAGTTCCACGAGGAGCGGTGATTATATATTGAGAAAATCTAATATGCGGCGAATTGTATTTGCTACATACTCTGATCTTTGTTTTCTTCGAAGATAGTTGATGGGTCCTCTTAGCCATCGATAGTGTCCCATTCTAGGGCGAGAAGACCACCCTGTTATTTGATCACTGTTGAGGCCTTCATAACTTCCTTCAAATAATACATTTGAAACACCATCAGGAGTCGTTCCTATCTCCAATAATATCACCAAACATCGAGAATCTCTTCCAAGGTCGTGATACCAAACGCGTTGTATCTCACCATCTATTCGAGGAAGAACATGTCGTTCTTGAGGGTCTTCATCTCGGTTGCGTCGTCTTGAAGGTTGTGACAATCGCAATGTCTCATCCGGTAAGTCAGCAAACGAAGGTTCTTGAGTTGAATCCGCTGGTTGTTGGCTCTCCATCTAATTAGCGTCACAAAATGCAAAGAAGTTACAAACAAGGATAGGAAATTAAATGTTATCTTGCCTCAATCTTGTCTCTTTTATAAGAGAGGTTTTCATCTTGGTTTTGATGGATGTCGTTGATGAAAAACTTTGACTTTAGCTGATGCATTTGCTAGATTCCTGGATGGCTCCCATGTGCGCTCACTAATATCATATCCGCACCAATGAACAAGATATTCCAGCTTATTTCGGCGCCGCCTTGAGTCTAATATCTCTTCCACCTCAAATTCTTCATTATTATCTACTTCTATAGGAGGCGGTGGCATTTGTCTTCTTTCTTGTATATCCACTGTCTTATATGGTTCAAGAAGAGACACGTGGAATACAGGATGGATCTTCATTGACTCCGGTAGATGTAACCGATATGCAACTGGGTTGATCTGTTCAGAAACAGAAAAGAGGCCAAGCCTACGATAGTCCAATTTGTCACAAGGTCGAGTGGTCTTGATATTGCGACGAAGTAGCCATACCTTATCACCCACGTTGAGTTGTGGTTACTCTTTACGATATACATCTGCATTTATCTTTTGTCGTTCTTGAGCTTTCTTCAACTGCGCCTTCATTATTGCATGTAACTCTGACAACCGATTTGCCATATCTTCTGCTGTAGGATTATCAACTTTTGAAAAATCAAAAGTATCAAGTCGTGGATGATAGCCATAATTGGCAAAGAAAGGTGTTTGTTGCGTGGAAGAATGTACCGTATTATTATAAGCAAACTCTGCCAATGGCAGAAGGTTTGTCCAATCATCTTGTTGGTAGTTGATGGTACACCTTAAATACTGTTCCAAGACTTGGTTTACGCGCTCTGTTTGTCCATGAGTTTGAGGATGGAAAGCTGAAGATAGTTTTATGTCTACTTTTAAAATCTTGAAAAGAGTCCTCCAGAATCTCGACACAAATTGAGTTCCCCTATCCGATATGATATCTTTAGGTAATCCATGATAGCGATAGATATTATCAATGAAAAGCTTAGCTGTTTCTTCACCTGTGATAGATTTTGTACATGGCATAAAATGTGCCATCTTGGTGAAACGATCTACTATCACAAATATAGAATCATAAGATCTTGAGTTTGGAAGATCTATGATGAAATCCATAGAAACAGAAGACCATGGTTGTTCTGGTATAGGTAATGGCTGAAGAAGTCCGTAAGGTCGATGTCGAGGAATTTTTGATCTTGAACAAATATCACAAGATTGTACAAAGTCTTTGACTGACTTCCACATTTGTGGCCACCAAAAATCTCTTGATATGAGTTCCAGAGTCTTATTATATCCAAAGTGCCCTGCTGCTGGAAAGTCATGACGTGCTTGAAGAACACGCAAACGTGCTTTTCCTTCTGGAACATATAGGCGTCCTTCAAAATATAATAGATTATTCTTGAACTCAAACTTAGAAGAATCATGAGACTTGGAAGAATTATTCTCGATATCATGAACAAGAGGATCTGAGGACATACTGGACTGGATTTGCTTGAGAAAAGTTGAATCAACAGTCAATGTTGATTTCACTGCTCGGAGATGAAATTGCTCTGGTTTCAAGAGGACCGTTCTTTGTTGCTCAAAAGCTGCATCTCCTTCTTTTGGTGCAAAATAAGAACGTCTAGACAGGGCATCGGACAAACCTTGTTGTTTTCCTGGCCGATAAGTGATAATGAAGTCGAATCTTGACAAAGACATACTCCAACGAGCTTGACGACGATTCAACACGCGTGCTGACATGAAATACTCGAGGTTCTTGTGATCTGTATACACAGTGACTGGACTAGAAGCACCTTCTAGATAATGACGCCATTCTTGAAAGGAATCCACGATTGCAAGAAGTTCCTTATCGTGGATCTCATAATTGATCTCGGCTGCTGAGAATTTTCTTGAATGAAAAGCTATCGGATGAAGTTTGTCATCTGTTCCCATTTGTGATAAAACTGCACCCAAGGCAAAATCCGATGCGTCTGTTTCCATAAAAAATGCCTTGAAAAAATCAACACGATATAAGACTGGTGCAGAGACAAACGATGTCTTCAAGGCTTCAAATGCTGCTTCCGCTTCTTGATTCCATTGGAATTTATCTTTACTAGTCAAGCGTGTAAGTGGAGCTGCAACTCGTGAGAAGTCTTTGATGAAGATCCGATAGTAATTGGCAAATCCCAAGAAACATTGGACATCTCTCACAGTCTTTGGAATCTTCCAATCCATGATTGTTTGGACTTTCTTAGAATCCATCATAAGACCATCATTTGAAATGATGTATCCTAAAAAGTCAACTTGAGTAGTGTGAAATACACACTTTTCCATCTTGGCGTATAATCCTGCATCTTTGAGTTTTTGTAATACTTGACGAACATGTATTTCATGTTCTTCAACATTCTTAGAATAAATCAGGATATCGTCTAGGTAGCAGACGACAAAATTGTCTAAGAATTCACGAAATACATCATTCATGAGATGTTGAAAAGCAGCTGGTGCATTCGTGAGTCCAAAAGGCATGACATTATATTCAAAATGCCCGTACCTGGTTCGAAACGCAGTCTTCCATTCATCTCCTTCTTTGATCCGTACTAGATTATATGCTCCTCTTAGATCTATTTTTGTATAGATCTTAGCTTGATTTAACTGGTCAAGGAGTCTTGATATCAAAGGTAATGGATACCTGTTCTTGATTGTGATCTTGTTGAGTCCTCGATAGTCAACACACATTCGTAAAGATCCATCTTTTTTCTTTACGAATAAAATTGGAGCTCCTGCTGGAGATTTTGAATGGCGTATGAAATCCTTCGCTAAATTCTCGTCAATATATGTCTTGAGTTCAGCCAACTCATCTTGCGATAAACTGTAAATTGGTCCAAATGGTGGCAGAGTTCCTTCCTTGAGATCGATTGAACAATCGTATGGGCGATGCTCAGGAAGAATATCTGCATTCTTTTTCTCAAAAACGTCTTGATAATCCTGATATTGACTTGGAATGCCACTTGAAGTCTTTACGCTTTCAGAAATAGGTGCAGCATAAATAGCAAAAGTTGATCCTTCTTTTGCTGCGTGTATAAATGCTTTTGCACCTATAAGTACGGGTTTTACTATACTAGACTCATGGTTTTTTACTTGATTAATAGAACTGTTATTAATGCTCTGAGGAAAATCAAGTTTACGAGAAATCCAATCTATTCGAGGATTATACTTTTCTAACCATGATAAGCCTAAAATAACTGGATTAGAAGGAGATCTAATTATATTAAAAATTACGCAACTATTATGACCATTTATTACTACATCTACAGGAAGTGTTTCGTGAGTTACATCTCCAGAAGACAACGGACGACCATCTATGACTTCTACGTGTACAGGTTTAGTTTTTTGTATTAATGATATTCTATGACATCTAGCAAATTCTTCATCTAAAAAACAAGATGAGGCTCCTGAATCTACCAAGGCAGAGGCTTTGTAATTATTAGGTCCTAAACGCACATCTATTATAAAACAAGGAGATGGTTCTGAGGAGAGGATAGGACCTTCATTAGAAGTTGTATAAGATTCCAACCGCACGGTCCCTATTGTAGCTGGACGTACTCGTTTTCCGACATACTGTCTTCTTTGACAGCCATACTCCTCATTTTGTAGTTGCGTCGCTTCTTTGGACAATGTTGAGCAGTGTGCTTAGGTTCTCCACAATATAAGCACAATCCTTCTTGTCGACGACGAGATTTTTCTTGCTCAGTAAGAGGTTTGAAACGTACCGCATCAATTTGCATATCCTCTACTTCTGAAGGTATGTGTTGAGGAGACGTCGGTGTTGCCATTGAATTGTAGTAACGTTGAGGCCCGCTTGTGCGACTCTCGGATCGAAATTCAAAAAGTCGATTGTCGCACTTCACAGCAAAGTCAATTGCTTGACTCAATGTTTGAGGATCAGGTAAATTAAGCATCAATTTCTTTACCTCATATTGTAATCCGTAGAGAAATTGACTCACAAGTGCGGCATCATCCCACTTGATATCAGTTGCAAGTTGTCGAAATTGCAAAGCATATAATGTTACTGATCGATTGCCTTGTCGCAAAATACGGATCTTGTTGGTTGCAACACGAATTGCATCATGTTCTCCAAACATGGATCGAAACTCCGCCAAAAAAGCCTCCAGATTATCCAATATTGGATCTCGTCGTTCAAGAAAAGATGAAAACCATGACAATACTGAACCTGAAAGAAGTGTACCAATGAATCTAACTTGTGACCCTGGAGTTGGATAGCTCTGGGATTGAAGTTCAATCACTAGTTGGACCTGATTGATGAATCCTCGAAACTTGGATCTGGTACCATCAAACTTCTCGGGCAAGGCAACTCTCGGTTCTTTAACACTCGAAGGGTGTTCCATTCTGGAAGAAGGGACATGGTTTAGTGCAGATGTTGAAGCAGCCCCAATCATCTCTATATCTTCACTTCCTACCATTCTTGTTGCTCCTTGTGGTGGTAAATTGAGTTGATGCATCGCAAGCATTAACTCCCTCAATTGTTCTTGCATCTGTGCCATTGCACTCTTCATTTCAACAAGCTCTGCCATAGTAGCACTTAAAAAAGAGAAGATGTCTAATAACGCTCAAAATAGAAGAGAGGAATTGATAACAAAGAAAATACTAAGAACAATATCAGTTTAAAAGAGGGTAATCCGCAACTTCTAATGCGCTTATGTCTTATCAAGAAAAAGGGGTAATCCACTCTTAATCAAGAAAAGACAAAGCTCTGATATTGTAAGTGTACTCTTGTCAATCTGTCAAGGACAAGAACTCGATGAAAGCTAAAGAGTAAGTGAGACTTTTCTCAAAAAGAAATAGGACAAAATAGAAATATGTATATTAAGAAAAAAACTGGAATGGCTATTGCCAAAATACAAGAAAACTAGAGACCCTTGAAACTAGACTAGAAGCAAGAAAGGAGTTGACAAGAGTGAAGAGGGCTTCACTCTTGCCTCTATATATACTATCTAACTAGAAGCCACGTGGCGATGTTCTATAAGACCTCCAATATATGTTGACTTTCTAGGCCACATGCCTTTGCTTGCAAGGCAAGTTTTCTATGGATGGACCACGTAGTTAGCTTGTTCTTTAAGCTTCCAACATGTGTGGCACATGGCTAACTTGTTGACCAAGTTTCTAACCTAAAAGTCAACTATAGACTCCTATAAAGTCAAAGCAGCGTCTATGAAGCTTCTAAGAAGCTTCTCTAGAAGATATTACACAATTAACCTACTTTTATCTACTTTTACATACTTTTATCTATTCATATAGGTAATTATATGTATGTCCGTGACACATATATCATTAAACTTTCTTTAATAATAACATATAATCTGAAAGGTAATGATACGAGTAAGTGTAGACATTCATTTATTGTTAAGGCATCAGTAAAGACACGCAATAACAAAGCATATGAATGGCTTAAACTAGTACCATTTGTATTATAAAAAAATTACACAATTCATAGTTTAATAACATATTATATGCCTTCTAAATTAATGTATGGACAAAAGTCAATAATGCAAATAGAAGAGATAGTGCCTACATAGAATATATAGCCTTGAAAAGATGATATCAATAAAGAAGTACTTTTAGCATTATAGATTCAACAATTAAAAAGAAGATCTAATGATATTGAAGCAACAATAGAGAGGTTGAAAGAAGCAAGGAAAAAAAAAGTAATATTTGATAAAAAAAAAAAACATTGACTACAATCTAGGATAATTTAAGATGATGATTGAATATTAGATATGATAGTATTTTAGACAATCAACATAGCACAACAAAGAATTTTTCAAAGAGACAATTTAGACCTTATATTATCAAACAAATAGAAAATAATAGAACATACTTATTATGAGAACTTGATGGTATAGAATTGAGGTTACCTATAGTAAAAAAACAAATTAAGTTATTTAAACAAAGAAGTAAAGACCTTCATATTAATGAAGAAAAAAATCCATTACAAGAGACTAAAATGGAGTAGAGGAGTAAATTGAAGATCAAGAAATTCACTAAGATGAAGAACATTCTATATCAATGTAATGAAAAAAACTAGTACATGTCAAAAGATGCACAAGTTTGGAGATATGGATGTTGTGATGTAACATGGTTAATAGGTGAAAGAGTGAAGAAAATATTATATTATAGAAGATCTTATTTTAAAATATATTAGGAAATTATCTTAGATATATAAATAGTCAAAAGATAGTAAAATTAAAAGTATAAATGTTGTCTTTTTACAAAATGAGCTTCTACTTATTTTATAGGGCCATAAATAAGGCAAAATAAGATAGATTAGAAAAATAATGGATATAGATATATGTACAAGGAAGTTAAAAGATTATTTTAGTAAAAATTAACTCAAGAAAATAAGAATTGATATCCAAAAAGAACCAATTGATAATCAAGGTTGAAATCAAATCTTAAGATACAAAGCAATGTACCTACAACAACTTTGGAATTCTTTTATAAATCAAAGAGTGGAATTTGAGAGTAGGCTTTAGAAGATTTCTTTAAAAATTAATTTTGAAAAAATTTAAATTTATAATGACTTTGTAAGAACTTTGCAAAGTTAGGATTGTCTTCACTTAATTTGATTTTGTGAAATAAAAAAAGGATTTACATTTGAAAGAATTTAATGAATTTGGTATTAGATCAATATGTAAAAAATTTTGGATTTATAATTATAGTTATTTTTATTAAATATTATATGTTTGAATATGATTGAATAATTAGATTCAAAGATATTAAAGTTTAAATGGATTGAGATCTTAGAAATGAGATATTAAGGATTAGTAAGGATTTCTAAGATCTATAGCAATTTGCCAATTGAATTAAGATGAAATTTGTATATATAGGTAGTAGACTTGATTTCTAATATATATGTGAATTTTGAGAGATATTTAAGAGTGGAATTAAGAGATTTTGGCTTGAAGAGATTAACATCAAGATTGAAGAAAGAAGCAAGTTAATACTTGAGAAAATTTTAGGATTTATCATCTATCTGATATGAGCAAACTTTTTCAAATTTTTTGTACTTATTAACTTAATTGTTACAAGGTGTATAAAATTTGAGTCAAAATTAACAATTCAATCACTTATTATTGAATTTTTAATTTTCTATAAGGTTTATTAGGATTTGATTAGGACTTAAAATTTTATTAAGATTTAATTAGATTTGGTTATTATTTGGTTAATATTTAAAAAAAATTTAGAATTTTTCTAAGATTTAATTGCAATTTTTTTAGAATTCAATTAGGATCTAATTAAGATTTGTCTAAAATTTGTCTAGAATTTGATTAGATTTGATTTAGGATTTAGAATTTGATTAAGATTTGATTAAGATTGATTAGAATTTAATATTTAATTAATATTTGATTAAAATTTATTAAAATTTGGCTAAGATTTAGGATTTGGATAAAATTTAATTAATTTTTTTATGATTTGATTAGGATTTGATTAGAATTTGATTAAGATTTGACTAATTTTTTTCTAAGATTTATCTAAGATTTGATTAATATTTTTTTAGGATTTATTTAAGATTTAATTAAAATTCAATTAAGATTTACTTAAGATTTTATTTTATTTTTTTATAATTTATTTAAAATTTAAAAAGACTTAATTAATATTTAATTGTATTTATTGAGCCTTAATTTTAATTTATATATGATTCTATTAGAGTTGTTAGATTTTGTTATTATAATTTTTTTACCTTCTATAATTAAGTTCTTAGCATATTCTCATAATACAACATTATAATGCTAAAAGTTCTTTTCTATTGAGATCATCCTTTCAAGGAAATACACTCTATGAAGGCACTATTCCTTCTATTGGCATTATTGGTTTTTGCCCATGTATTAATTCAAAACGTATATAATCTGATATTGAACTATGAGTTGTGCGATCTACTTATAATGCAAATAATAGTAGTTTAAGTCATTCATATGCTTTGCTATTGCATGTCTTTATTAATACCTTAACAATAGGTGACTATCCATATTCACTCTTATTATTATATGTTGTTATAAAAAAAATTAATTCCTATTCTATTAAAGAATTCTCTTGCCTCTCTTACATCTAATGTATTCTTATTAGCTGTAATTTTTCCAATACAACCATAGCAATAAATAACATCTTCTAATAAAAATTAGTATATATCTTCAATATCCTTTGTTCTTAATATTTGTCTTTCAACCATATTTGATAAATCTTCTTATACAAGTACCAAATACTTCATTTGTCTAAGTTCTATAGGAATTGCCACTAAATCTACTACCTACTTATAATATAAAGTTAAAGAGTATGTTGGATGTAACTCATTTCAATGTCAAATATTAGAATAAATTTGACAAGTCTTACATGATTCTATAAAATCTGCCACATCTTTGTACATGCTTTTTGACCAATATTTCTCCTTAAATTTAATAAAAGTTGCTCAAATTTCTCTATGTCCGATCTATAAACTTTCATGAAATTCTTTAATAATGTTTTGTTGAGCTTGTAAATCACATATCATCCAACATGGTACTTTTCTTTTTTTCTTTGTATGCTTCCATAAATATCCATCTTATAAAAAATATCCATAGTATAATTAGGCATTTGTATTGTTGATGCATAGAAATAGGTAATTGGAGCCATTTTTGAGAAGTTTCCAAAAAGTTTCTAGAATTGAGGTTAGATTGGTGGTCTATATAAAATCCACCATGGAATATTCTAGAAGGACTTAAGGTGGTTATCTACATAGAGCCCACATCTAAAATCTTCTTAAAAAGGTAATTATCTTGATTGGATCCATCATTAAAGATATTTTAAAAAATTCCAAGATAATTAAATAAAATATAAATAGGACTAATTGAGGCCATTTGAATATTTAATCATGATTTTTATTCTTTTTCTTTAATAAATTTTAATTTTATTTTATTTTATCCAATTTGTTTTTTTTTTTTAATTTTATTCTTCTATTCTATTTTCTTTTGATTTTATTTATCCTACATTGTTATGGAATTTATGCTATTATAGATTGGAAGAGTTTTAGACCTTAGAGAGAATTCAATCTTGTTTTACAAAGGTTTTCTTATAGATTTTTATAAAATCTTAATCTATCCAATCATCTTCTTGCTTTAATTTTCTTAAATACTTTCCAATATCTTTCCATTCTCCTTCATATAAATCTCTTAAAAATATTTTCAATGGTGTATTCAAACATACACCTTCTTCTTTTGATAATGCATTAGTATAAAAATTTGTATCTACATCATCTTCCAAATCAATCATATCTTCTTTATTATAATATCTTGCTCTTGATAGTGTATCTACAACTAAATTTTCTTTTCTTGCAATGTGCTTAAATTTTAGATTTATATATTTGATATATCCTATCCACCTTAAAATAGTAATATCAAAAGTTGAACAACTTATAATCATGTCCAATAAACATTGTGACAAAGTAAATATCAATCTACATAGCATCATGCAGCCAATGGAATGGATTAAAGAACATTTAAAAACATAAGAAGTTGAAGAGGAGAAGCTCACAACAACCACATTATTGATAGGGATAGAGGATCTAATTTCCATGTAATTTGAATTCACTTTAAAAGTATCTCCTTTAAAAAAATTTATTCTTCTTTTATCAAAATTTATTTTTAATTGTTTTTTCATTTTTTTTTAAGTGCATTATACCATCTTAAAAAAATAAAAAAAATAAAAAAAAATAAAAATCTTTACGTAATGTCTTTGTTAAATCCTCACGTTTCCTTCTTCAATTATTTGTACTATCATTCTACATGCATCTATATACTATAATTTCTATTGGTCTTAAATTTTTTTCTTGTTGATACTTTTGATGATTGACTATTCTCTTCAGGTTTTGTAAATTTTATTTGCAAATCTCTCAACCTTTGTATGATTTCATCAATGGCTATTTTTTCTTTCTTTAATATAATTATTAATAATTCAATCATAGATATAGAGTAGATAGTAGATATTATTCTTTTAAATTCTTACAATGGTCTATGAATAGTCACCTTATCCTTTTTTTTATTTTTTCTTTTTTCAAGCAATTCTATAGCTTCTTTAACTTTGTTCCAACTTTTTGTCAATCCTTCATCTTTTTCTTTATCTTTAAGTAAGATTTTTAACTTTTCTTGTAACTTTCTATCAATCGCTTAAAGAAAAAGCTCTACTTTACTTAGATCCAATAATTACCTTTTTTTCTTTGATAAACAAGATTATTACTTTTTAAAATTTCTTTATAATTCTATTATTAAAAGATCCTTCTTAGGCCTTTTAATTCATTAAAAAAATTAATTCTTTGTAACTATGTCACTATGTTTAAAAAATTATTTTTTAATGCTTAAAATAATTTTTTCTATGAACCTCCAAAATATCCTACAATAAACCTCACATTATTTCTTATCTTTGATATAATAGCTAATTCAAATAATTGAATCATCTATTTTTATAAAATATGCTTCAATTCTATTTTTTATACATAATATCTTAAATATTTTGTAATATCCTTCTTTTTAAATTGATTAATTTTATCTACAACCACTTGTAATGTTTTTTTTGCCACATCTTTTGTGTAATCTTTAATATGTTGCTGTTGCGTAAATAGGAAAAAAGTCTCAAATATGCTTGTAGAGTTGGAATCAAAATACATACTTTGTCATCTACTTGTAGCTCCACTTCTAATTCTACTTGAAGTACCAACTAAAGTACCACCAAAAGCTCCTCCTATTTTCTTGCCTTTCTTCACCATATTTTAAATAAACTAAACGAAAGTGCAAACATCTTCTACCTAAAGCTTTTGACATTGAGTTCACCAAATATGTTGTATTATATAAAGTCTTGCTTGAGAATGCACCAGGCACTTTTTTATAGAAGATAAAAGAAATTTGCAACAACAAGTCCTAACTCTAATAGAATCATGTATAAATTACAATTAAAGCTTAAAAAATATAATTAAATATTAATCAAGTCAATTAAATTTTTAAATAAATTATATATAAAAAAAATCCTAAAGAACTTTAAAATTAATTATAAAAAAATAAAAAATAAAATCTTAAAGAATTTAAAAATAAAAATAAATCTTAAAGAAATCCAAAAAAAACCTAAAGAAATCCTAAATCCTAAATTTATTCTAATTAAATCTTAAATCCTAAATCAATCCTAATTAGATCCTAAATCCTAAACCAAATTCTATTCAAATTCTAAATCCTAAACCAAATTCTAATAAAATTCTAAATCCTAAACCAAATTCTAATTAATTCTTAAATAAATCTTAATTGAAACCTAATCAATTTAAACCAATCTTAAAATAATTTTAGAACCTGAGTATCTTTTGATTAAATTATTGATCTTATTTGAAATTTTATATACCTCTCAACTTCTTAATTAACAAAAAATTTAATAAATTTGAAGAGAATTGAATATACAAAATGAGAGAAAAATATTATAATCCACTCAAGTATCGGTTGATTTCCATCTTTGACTTTAATATTGTTTTTCCAATATTAATAATTCCTAATTGAATTATTAACTTAGTCTCAAATTTTTCACAAGTATAGGAAGTCAAATCAACTATTACCTCCAATGAAAATCACCTCAATTCAATTAACAGATTGTTGCAAAATTTAAACAACTATACTAAATCTAAAAATCTAATTTTTGAGATCCTAACTTACTTGAACTTTAATAACCTCCAATCCAATTGTCTAATTAATCTCAATTTCAAAACATATGTTCAACATAACTATATTCACAATTCCACAAAATTTCACTCATAAATCTACTACAAAACTTACAAAATTATCCAAATTATAAATCATATTTTATTTCACAAAATCCAAAGTCACTCAAAATAGCCTTGACTTTACAAAGCTCTTACAAAGTCATTACAAATTCAAATTTCTTGAAACTAATACTTCAAAAAAAATTCATAAATTCTCACTCAAATCTCATACTTTTATTTGCCAAACAATCCTAGGATTGCTATAGATGTGTGCTTTTGTGCCTCAAGATTTGATTTCAACTTCGGTTGACAATTATTCTTCTTCAAGTATCAATTTTTGTCTTCTTGAGGTAATCTTTGCCAAAATAAACTCTTAACTCTTTCTTACATATGTCTATATCTATTATTTATCTAATCTATCTTATTTTGACTTATTTATGGTCCTACAAAGCAAATAGAAGTCCACTTTGTAAAAAAGCAACATATATACTTTTAATTTACTATCCTTTAACTATTATCTATATTTCTAAGATAATTTTCTGTAATATTTTAAAATAAGATCCTTAATAATATAATATTCTTTTCACTCTTTTATTATTAGCTATATTACATCACGACACCGCTTGTTGAAATACTTATATCAAGTCTGGTCTTACTTGCCATGTTCAAATATCAACATAGTAAGAAAGGAAGTTTCTACCTTGAATAATGAAATGAATATATAATGAGTAATTTATGAAGGTTCTCCACTAGTTGCTATATAAATTGCTAAATAATTGAAACAAGATCAAAGTTTCAAACTAAAAATCTTCAAAGTTTTAGCAGTTGCTTTCTAAGCACCAACAATACTAAAAACTTGTTGTCCCTTCATCTTTTGAGCCTACAATCATGAGAATAAATGAACAAGTCTTTGGATCATATTTTTATAAATTGATTTGTTTTGACTATGAGCTTTATAATACAAGAAGAAATAATATTTTATCATTACAATCATCAAGCTTATTTAAAGAGTTGGTCAAAAAAAATATATTCAATAAAAATTTGACATACTTAAATAAAATATGCATATTCTTGACTACAATACTTTTTTGATTTTTGATTTTTAGGAAAAATAAAAAATTAATAAAATATATAAAAAAAATAGAATTTAATAATATTTTTATGTCATGTATTTAAAATATCTTCATTTAATTAGTAGAATCTTTAGTTCTTAAATTATCTTCAATGAGTTGTTTTAGAAAAATATTACATGTGCTACATTTATGCTATAATTCAAAGAAATTAATTAAAAAGTATTAGTCAAGAGGTTGGAGGCAAAAGATAAAATCTAAGTGTCAAAGAAGTATCTCTTTGAGAATGCAGTTATAATAATTAACGTAATCCATAACATTGAATCTAGTTCTTTATGAAAGAGAATCAAATATGGAATAAAAATTAATAAGAAATAATAAAAAGCTTATAATATTTTATTATAATTAATCTTTTTATGTAATTAATATATAATAGTTGATTTATATAAAATTTTATTTTTAAATTATTGATAAATAATCAAATTTTTGACTGTATGGCTAATTTATCAAACAAAATGAACAAAACTAATTTAGGAGAAACTTACTTGTAAGGATAACTTGTATGTTCTCAAGCAATTGAAAGCAATAGGAAAAGCTAAGATATAGTAGCAAATAACAATTTGAATGTGCTCTTCACTAAGAAGACATTCATGTCTTCTAAGAGTCTCTTGTAAGTATTGAAGAATACCATTCATCTTGTATATATTTTAGTACAACATAGCAATATTGATAAAGATAGCAGCTATATTTAGATAGTCTGATTTATATGACACCTTTAAAATCAATAATGTGTATGTCGTGTATTATAGTGAAAGCTCAATTTGATTCAATTTATAATAAAACAAAGTCATATTTCCATAATTGTTACAAGACATAGTAAGTATTGAAGGAGGTAAGATACTTTGCCAAAAACTTCTTACAAAAAGCACTAGAAAAGTAAAAATTTGCAAGTTGTTGCAAATATAGTAGTTACATTCTTGATCATTTTGATCGAAGAAGATACAATGATGCTCTAAAAGATTAGGTTGCATAGTGCAAAGTTACGTTGATAGTAGTTGATTTGAATATATTTTGTCTTTAACTAATTGAATATTTAATAAAAGTAAAGTAAATAAAGTTAGTAGTTTAATCCAATCTTTTATGTCTCACATCTTTAACATGATAGAAGGTCTCTTTATAATAGAACAATAGAACAAATTAGCATTTAATATCAATGTAAAAAAATTCTATCCCACAAAGAGAATAACTTGTCCATGCAAGGTTAATAAATAAAGATAGTTTCATATGTGGAGGTTCTTAAATGACATCTAGCCTATGCTCTGATAGCACCGACTTTTTCAAAGAAAGAAAGGAAGGTAAAATAAGAAAACTAAGGTGAAAGGATAGAGCTAGAATTAATTGCGACTACAATAAATTTAGATAAATTTACCTTCATCAATCCTACTTCCCTAATTTTAGATAAAAGTTTATATACTAATTTAATATATAGTAGTATTAGATTTTTATTAGATATTCAAGTAATTGAGGTTAAGATTGATGAAAAAAAGGTGAAAGCTAAAATGGAGTATTTAGAAAAGTGTATTGTCATAACATACTTTATTGAGAGTCAACCTTCAACAAAGTTACTATAAGAGTGAATAAGACAATTAAAAAAATAATTTGAGATGAAGTACACTTAGGTTGGAACATAAGGCACTGTTTCTTTCAAGTAGTAAGGAAGGATGAAATCACATCATAAAAATTATTCATACAAATCCAATCTACATAGCATCATGCTGCCAATGGAATGAATTAAAGAGCATTTAAAAACATAAGAAGTTGAAGAGGAGAAGCTCACAACAACCCCATTATTGGTAGGGATAGAGGATCTTATTTCCATGTAATTTGTATTCACTTCAATGCATCCAAATATAGATTTAAACAAGAATCACATCTCATAATCTATGTCTATAGGGACTCAATGTCATAGGATATTTAGCAATTCAGACTTTTGGCATATAATTCAACTAAAAGTAAATGAAACAAGTTTAAAAAGTATATTCTGATTACTAAAACCTTTTGTGAGATTATTAAAAATAAAAAATATATGGATTAGATTACTTAACTCTTTTGTTTAATAAATGGTTGTATGGTCATAGATTGGCAATAAAAATGACAAATAACACAAACCAACACAAACTATCAAGCAAATCAATCATTTGAAGAAATCAAATCTTATCTTCTTTGCAATAGGATTGCTCACTTTGATTCACTCAACAATAGAAAACAAGTAGATGATCCTTACATAAATAAAGCAAACATGGTAGAAGTTGGGATTATTCTTCACTCCAAATTGAAATATAAAAGTCTTTGTTTTAACTCAAAACTTGTACAGATTAAATGGCTTGAATTAAGTTAAAATAGATGAAAATTATTTTTAGAGGTATTCATCAAAAGTAGATATTATTTGTGTATAAGAGTATAAATTAAGAGAAATAAAGCTTAAACTACAAAAAAATCTAATTTAGCCAAAGACAAAATTTGTGAGTCAAAAATTCAATATTGCTTACAACTATGTGCAAGATGATATGGAAACAAGTAATAGAGGAATTGAAATGTAAATCTTTCTATACATAATTCATCTTGTACAATCAACTGATTAATCTTAATTAGAGCAGACATAGTAAATCCAACTTGATGAAATAAGTAGCCCCCACATCTCAATTTTGAATATTTATGCTCCATATATTATAAGAAAGTGGAGCAAGTTATGGTGCAAGCTATTGAAAACCTTAGTCACGGATTGTAGGTAGGTCCTAATAGGTGATTGAAACTTTTTCAATCAAAGTTGTAATAAATCCAAGTTACAAAGGTTGATAATATTAAGGGGAAAAAAAAGATTTTTAATATCCTTAAAGTGGCCTTAAAAATGAGTAACAACTTCTCCACATCTCATATACTTTGCTTCAATTGGAACAATAAGAAAAGAGTTGGCTCTTGAATATTGGTGCAAATCGATTGCACTTATGCCTTCACTCTATTAAGAATTAATATGGCTAGCTCAAACTATATCATATTAAGAGATAGCATTTACTTGGATCATATAGCACTGTTGCACTACATTCAAACACATTTCAAAATAATAATAATAATAATAATAATAATTTATAAAATGAGCATGTAATTTCTTGAAGACATAGTGCTCTAAGAGCAAGTATAAAGAATATGGAGAGCACATCCAAAACTCTTCTTTTTTTTTCTTTTTTTTTTTTTTGTTTTTTGGCAAGCTTTGTTGTTGTGTTAAATTTTACAAGTTATATTATATCAATAAATAATCAGAGAAGTCTCATGAGGAGGAAGGAATGTAAGACCATCTCATCAAGGCTATCATTGAATTATAAGAAGATTCAAGAGATGCTACTTGATAAATAAAGCTTGTCAACATAATTAACATCTTATAATAGTCTAAAGAGAAGAAGACAATGGAGCAGGTGTTGCATGCTTACCTAAAATAGTAGAAAGTGGAGAGACAAGTGTTTGAAAGCCTTCTTTTAGTAGAAATCATGAAAATACTAAAAGAGATGAAGGAAAAAAAAAAATTCTTGAGCTAGATAGAATTATTCTTGAATTCTATATATCTTTTTGGAATATCTTATAGCCAAAATATCTAATCATGTTATAAGAAAGTATTAAAAATGAATGCCTTCCATTGGAAGTAATCTAAGGCCTTATAGCTTTGTTGTATAAAGAAAGCATAGGATATGATCTATCAAATTGGAAACCAATTACTTTACTCAATATAGAGTATAAGATTTATGCAATGGCTATGCAATTAAGACTTCTATTGATATTTATAAATATCATTAGTATGGATTAATTTGCCTTGTCATCAAATCAATATATTTTAGATAATTTTATATTAACCTATGACATTATGGCATAGGCTAAGAAATCAGAACAATGATTTATTTTTTTTAAACTTGGTTTTTCCAAAGCTTATGATATTATTGAGTAGATTTTTTTTTTCTACATAATAAAGGCATTAGGACTACCAAAAGATTTCATTTATATGGTTAAATTGTTATTCATTAATGCAAAGATGTGTGTAAAAATCAATGAGACTCCTTCCAAATTATTCATAATAGAAAGATATATAAGACAAGATTATCCACTAGCTTCCTATTTATTTCTTGTAGTAGCTAAAGTCTTCAATACAATATTCATGAAAGAAACTAGGATAGAAATAATAAAAGGAATACAATTACCTATGGAATATAGACAATATATAATGGTGCAATATGTAGATGATACATCTCTAACCTTAAAGAAAGAAGAAGAAAATATAAAGCAAATAATTTATATTCTTAAAATATTTTGTTTGGACTTGGGCCTAGTCTTGAATTGGAACAAATTAAGTTTCTATTGGAAGAATGACCACTCCCTTATCCAACGAAGTTGGATCAATGAACTAGACATTATTTGGATGGACAAAAATGATGTAAGTAAATTATTGGGAGTACCATTTGGAATGTCTGATTTCAAAATATTTTGACTCTTTCTTAAAAATAAAAATCAATAAGAAACTAAGCCATTGGTATTCAACAATGATTAATACTACTAAAAGTCGTGTTATTTTAAACAATATCCTATTAATAATAATATTCTACTTTATTTTCTTATAGAAAGGCACCAAAAAAAGCTTATCACACATAAAGGCCTTTCGAAGTAACTACCTTGTAGGATGTACTATACATAGGGCTCAAACTAAAGTAGCATGAGGTATTTACTTCATCAACTTGGCAAATGCAATGGCAATATTATTAATTAAATGGATTGTTAAAGCAACGGAACCATTAAAGTCAAATCTACACATGATGCTAAGATATCACCTTAGTCAATTCCAACCATATGCACAAAGAAGATGGCAATCAAGCCTTGAATTCTTCACTATGAAAAAGTACAAAAGTAAGGAGGTGTCAAAGATATGGAATAGGATAGAGGCAACATGGAAGGACTTTCCAAAAGTGTCATATCTTCTTCCAATGTGTCATGAGAAGTGGATTAATTGTAGTATTTGGCATGACCAAGAAATTATCAACATTGGTCCTAGAATTTCAGAGAAAAAAGCATCAAAGTTACATAAAAACAGCCTAAGTTATATAAAAACAGCCTGCAAAACTACAGAGACTTATGGGAGAATGGCAATTTTTTAAGCTTCATGGATCTAAGTGGAGCTCTTCAGGCTAGAGTCTCAAGAAGAGGGAGTCTGGTCAACAATAGCTAATAAGTTAGCTCAAGAAAGAGAGACACTCCTCCCCACCTCTTCCCAGTGGCAGAAAGAAGACAAATGGGATGGCATTTTCACGGATGAAGATACAAGGACCCCCCTGGTGGTCTGGCAGAATTCCACCACATACCTTATCAATCTATCCTCAACGGGGTTTTGGATCCCATCTAGCTAGGTGGGGGAACTCCCACCTTGTTCGAGCTCAAACAAGGATGGAGATACGCACTGCACCGGGTGACAGCAAACGGAGTCAGCAGTTGAACCTATATAGCAGGCAGTTCGAAGAGGATACAAATTATCCCAATAACAAGAGGACAAAATTAGACAATTTACTTGTATTATGACAGAATTGACCGTCTGGTATGGGATCCAGGACAGTATCAATGGATTGGCCGAATTCCATTTATGCAATATAATGCACAGTTGGATTCAGCTTTGCTCAAAAAACGACATCTGATCCCGAATGTGGTATCGCACAAGTGAAGCAGCATTCTTCTACAAGGTTTTAAACTAAAGTGGGCTAACGTGTGGGATGCAGGGAGAGCCAGAAAAGAGGCAGGGCTCATATGGTTAACCTGGCACAGATAGATTGCAGTGAACGCTTGGAGAAGGTGAATAAATAAAGACATCGACCAGTGTAATCCTATCTGCCTGGAAGGAATTTGCAAAACAATGCTTCATCGATTCTAGGAGTCTAACTCTGCAGCCCGAGCGTGGGGGTGGGTACTCACCTTCTTCATCTCTTCACTTTAGAGGTCGAACAACGAACGAGTAGAGGTCAGGGAGGCAGTGGTGGGGACAGGCACAGACTACGAGATGTCACGCAGGGTGGTAACAACCAAGGAATTAGACTTGCACAATTCACACCATTGTGGATTCACTATGTGTTCGCATATAGGATGAGTGGAAATTATCGTGGCCTAGGAGCAATGTAGTAACTAGCTAATGTATGTAAACTAAAGTACTTGATCGGACCTGGTTGGAGGTATGTACCTTCTACTTACCTGCAATAGTGCAATGACTCTATTTGTGCCAAAAAATAAAAAATAAAAAATAAAAATAAATCTTACAAACTCACTACCAGAATATCTTACAAAATACAAGAAACTTCAATACACCATTAAACAAGTTCACCAAATTAATCCTTAGCATGACAGATCAGCCCAAATAAATCTAATACAGAAACAGCTGACATGTTTCTGATAAAACTGCAACACACGACAAGGCATTAAGGGCACCTATGCACAGTGTCTGGATGATCAATTCCAAGACATCGCTCGTTAATGATTAACTCCTTCTGTTGTTGCATTGTGGCCCCTGCCATGCCCCCAGCATGGTATAAAACCATTGCTAAATATCTGGAAGAGAAACTAGTGTTAGTATATATTACAGGAGCAGTTAACAACTTCTCTGTGCATTGGTCCACAAACCTGTTGATACCACATTCGTAATTTCAGTGGCATACCATTACTTCAGATGCGCACAGATCTCCATGAGACAGTATTTCAACATGTACAAAACCTTATCAGATTCTTAAGGACCGACAACATACTTAATCCACATAAAAAAACATCTCGTGCATTATGAGTACCCAAAATTTGACCTGTTATAAGATAGTGAATGCTTCAGAAAATGCTTCATAAGCTTCATTCAGCTTGCCCTACACCATATCAGCCGCGTACATATTAGTCGACTTTCTACCTTTCTAGGATATCCTTTTGCTAATTCGGAACGTTCAAAATAAATTGAATTGAGACAAAGGTTGAGGTTGGGAGTGGGATACACTCTAAGTTTTGCATAGAAAAGATCAAAAAGATACCCGCTCCAGACGCACTAACAGTTTTTGACTAAAACTTGAAGTCAGATTTAAGGAAGTCAAATTGAAATATTCAGAGACTATTGGAACTCGTTTGTGCCAAGAGCAGCTTCCATCTTTCTAAAAGGTCGCGAGCGTCTGCACAGACATGTGACAAATGCTTCACCACTGACTGTAGATCCAAGTCTTCAGAAGTGGATATATTGCAAACTCTTGATCTTACATCGCTTGGTAAATCAAACTGCAACTACAAGTGGCTTGAAAAATATTAAGATAAAAGTAGTTGAGAAGCCTACTTCAACAATCCAACATGCCACTGTTAACCAAACACCAGAACCTGAATAAAGATAAGACGAAAGCGTGTCACTCAAAACCTCCTCGAAGTGCAAAACAAGTCCAATTAGTTACACATACAAAGATTTCAATCAAACATCAAACCCCTATTCTCAGCTAATTAGACAGTGCAAAACTTAAAATCTTCTCCATATGAACCGGCATCCAAAAACACAAACATAAGGTTGGAATTTGAAGTATCAAGTATTCAAACTTAACACTCTCCTCGATATGAGACCAGACAAGATCTGGTGTTATACACAAGTACGATGGTTTAATCTCGGATAAAGCTGACTGTGTCGATGAGGTCTTGCCCTGATTTCAACCAAACAAATAGTTAAAACAACCCTCCGTTACAAGGTAACTAAGAAATTACAACAACACAGACAAAAAATATATATGTAAACAGAAAATCTAGAATGTCTACATTATTTGATGCTATGTACGCACAGTATACTCAATCCTGACATGCAAAATGAAACTGCATCTAAGAAATAGGGACTTACAGAAGTAGACTTTGATTGAGATTTTTCGGTTGAGCCAGTGCTCTCTTCCACAACTGAATTTGCAGATCCCGATCCAACTAAACAATTGAAGAAGTGGGCAATCGCTCCACCATCCTGATCAAGGATTTCTCGTAATACCCCCTGCAGTAGGAGATAGACTATCAATCAGGGTGTGGCTACTACCGAAAACAAGTGAACTATTTTCGTGCACTGCGACTGCGATAGATCCAGATAAAAACAGGTAAAAAATTCTGAACACGGAGAATAGTTCAGAGAATTTTGACTGAATCTGAAACATGTTCTTTTTTAATATACCTTGAGGACATGTTTAGTAGCCCGAACAACCATCTCCACAACAGTTAGACCCCAAATGTGAGGCAAGTGCTCTACCATTTTTGCTACCTGAAAATCACCCAACCACCTAGTCAGTCTACTGCCATACACTCCTTGTACCATTGGCCTTCAAATACCACAGGTCCACAGTCTCAATTCCTAGCTGCAAGTGAATCAATTATTTATTTTATTATTTATTTTATGATTGTAATGTACTAGATGCAGAAGTAGAGAAAAATCGCTAAGAAAAGAATACATGTCAAAACACTGTAAATTCTAATAAAGCTTCTTACTTGACCAAGGTAACGGATATTGATGCTCATGGCATCGGTTAAAGTAGGACCATCCATAGGACACACTTCTAGGCTACTCAAGTCCGCAGCCAGCCTTGGCAACACTGAATCTTTAAGGTAATTTCAGGTCTAAGTACACAAAGTCGAGATCCAGGACCTGTGTAGTTGATGTCTCTTGGTGTCATCCTCATTAGATCAAGAAGGTAATGCCTGCAATACCAATTCATAGCAAGGAACCCTAAATGATTTAGCTTAAAGAAGTTGTATCAAGCACAAATTATTTCATGACTAGTTTATTTCTTCAGTCCTGAAAATAGAGTATACAAGCACCACATACTTGTCATCACTACCAACAATACCCTTGCATTCCATAGGAGCACACAGAGTCACAGACTTCCTAACTCCGTCCAGCACTGTATACTCCTTAATATTTAGTAGCTTCCTTGCTTCCAGCGCCTGAAATAAATATTTTAATGTACGCGTCGCGCCAGTTCTCAAAGGTTATATACTTAAAAACACAACACAAGCAACCAAGCATACCGATTTCAGTAAAAACTGAGCTTCAGGGATTGCTTTAAGTGCTGACATTAGCATGAAATTTTCGTTCCATGCGATCTTTTTTCCGTTGTCAACAGATCCATACAGTAACGACTCCGTCTTGTCACCTTGCTAGACGCCAGGAATGATAATCTGCAACTCACCAACACACTATTCTTAAACCATGCATTGATGTATAGTCCTTGACTATTGTGAAACATTGTTGCACTAAGTTTTTGCTCCCTAAAGCATATGGTTCAAAGTCTTCTAAACAAATTGCCATATAAAAAGTTTGGCAGGATTAGACACCAACCTGCGCAACTAATCTATGACCTCTATATTCAATGATAGCCATAGCAAGAGTATATAGGCCAGTCACATTTGCGTTGTTGTAAGCTTTTGTCCCCTTTACATCATTGTTTGCAAATACATACGTCACTTGCTCGCTTTCAAGAGATACAGCACCAACACTTGCATCTGTGTTTAAGGATGTATCACCCTCATTATTTTCAATGTGATCTGACGGGGGATCTCCATTTGAGATCATTCCTTTCTCTGCTGCGGTACCTTCTGTATGAACATTATGCTCTCTCATTTGCTGCATAAGAAAAAAGTCTGTCAACGGCAAAGCTGAAGAAGATATTGTTGTGCACATACCTGCAAGTAAAAATGCCTCCTCATAACCAAAATGTTGACATGCATGTGCTAAAAGTCACTTAAAATAGATCAATATTCTGAAAAAATCCATTTTCAGTTTAAATACATTCAAATGACAATAAGTACAATATACATTGTAACATAAGTTTCTACTGAAAAAAACCTCCAAGTAAGTCCATTGGTATAAGAGGCTTATAAACAGAATCTATATTGATAAGTTTTAATCATACTTACATGTGAAAGCGATCAGGGTCTGTTGGATTGATGGGTGGAATACACCGATTTATTACAGCTTTGGCTCCTTTGGTCGCAGCTTCCAAAAAGTCACAGTTAACCTTAAAAAGAGCCCTATCCCTCGTAATTCTGAAATAACAATAGCACTCGGTTTAATTATCTCAAATAGCAGTTTCAAAGGGGAGGTATGGCTTATCTTCTCAACAGAAATACTAGGGCTAATCCTAATAAGTCTAGAATAACCTACAGATTAAAACATCACACATATGAAGTAAAACAACAGATATGAAAGGTCACACTAGTGAGGTTATACATATATATATATATATATATATATATATAAATTGATATCCACACCCACCTGTCTTGTAAATTGTCTCGTGAAAATTCCTTGCAGGACTGAAGCTCTTCATTCCAATCTCTCTGCATTCCTACTACCTCAGTGCCATACGGCACCATTAAGGCATCCTCAGCACGAACAATGTCTCTTTTGTGGGCTGCAGTTTCTCGAGTCAACATCGTCGGATCAGCAACAGTATAACTCCAATGTAATACAGAAATACAACCATAACCTAAAGTATGAAGAGTTTGAAGGCGACGCTTGAGCAAAGTAACTCTGAAGTAAGGGCATTAACTCATGATTGACTATGAAATGTATACTTGAGAAAACTCTAAGAGGTTAGAGAATCCAAAACCAAGTATTTTATACAACATGCAAATGAAGTTAAATAAAACCAAAAATATCAAAAGACAAATTTCACACAATAACAAGCCACAAATCCTTAAGGCTAGCTTAGGCCAAACTTTACAATGACATCAAAGATCCAAATGGTTACAGATGACTCACGAGGTGTAGGATGGGGTCTAAGCCAAGCATTAGGTGGTAACAGCATTGGAACATTCTCAAAGGGATGTCCAGATGACTTTTTATCCAATATCGAACCAAATCCTGCTCGTAACTGTATTTGTCAGATAAAATCTCCATTTCAAGAAGACATAAAATTAACATCAAAGAAGAACGACTATGTTCTTCAAGAACCAAAATACCAGTGCACTGAAAAAACAACTCTTCTTGTAACCCAGCACTTACTTACACTAAAGGAATTTACAATTATCATAAAAGAAGTATGATGAAAGCACTACGATTCACTTGAAACGAACTTTTTACTCAATAACCGTAGCAGCCCAACGATCGTAGCCGATTCAACAGTTGGAGTGGCAGGTGCTGCATTCAGTGTATTCCCCTTGCTTGAGTCGACATAAAATCCTTGTGTGTGTGTGTGCAGTCACGCAGTGACTTTTGCCTTCAGCTGTTGTCACATCAAGGTAAATGAGATCGCTAAGCAGTCTGTCCACCCAGAGTACCGCAGAAATTAAACGCAAAGTTCCACTTGGTAAGCAACATAATCTTACGACTTGCAACATACAAATTGAACAATAAAATTCCAAGCTAAATGCAGTAGGCAAAAGCCAATACAAATTTAAAGTACCTCCGATATCCTGGAACAGGATTGAACGAGGAGAAGGCAATTGTTTCCACACACGGCTTCTCAGGTATTTCAGGAAGACTAACAAGTGCATTTAATTGACCGCAAGAATCTTCCATAAATCCAAGACCTCCTTCCAACTCTACTAGCTCCATCTTTACAGGACCTGTTTCTCAGATGCAACCCCATCAGAAACGTTTTGAAATAACATTCTGGACGTGAACAAATTTGTTTAACATTCTGGCTGTTCAAATACTTTAGAAGGCGTGAACAACCATGCACGAGGCAATCAATCATGAGCTGCCACTAGTGAGCAATCCTAACCCAACTGCAAGAACTTCGATAAATCAAAAGTAGGCAACGTAGCAGACTCACCATCTCCTTCGCCATCTCCATTGGTATTCGCATCACGAGTTCCAATTCCTTCAGATTATCTCTGATCCACTTACAACTCCAGTTTTCTCGGAGACAGTTGCTGAAGTTCTCAACTCGAGTGACTCAGCCAACACCCCATTAACATCTGCTTTTGTCTCTACCGTAAGTTGCTCTGCTGCAGCAGGTACAGCAGTCGCTTTCTTTAGAATCGAATCAGGAAGTCATGTCGCGCTTGTCAAAGGCTGAACTTCTTCAGCTGCCACTACTGATCCAGCAGTGCCTGATTCGGGTTTCCCCTTCCCTTTGCTCTTGCCTTTATTGGACTTGTCAAGTTCTCCGAGTGCATTCTGCTGATGCAACCAAACTAGAACCACTATGCTCTCCCTAATTGAACGAGAGTCAGCCCTGAAAATCGTTTAACCCATATTCTCATCTACAATCTATTAACTAGTATCGTATCACATTGATTTACTTTCGAAAAACACTGTAAGTCCAAAACGTTAGCTTCAATGGGAATTGACATTTTCGAAATGAGCTAATTTAGAGATGGAAAATTAACGAAAAAACTGATAAACCATTTAGCCACGGCAAATCTAAGTTGTAAAGGATTTCAATAATTTTAAAATGCCGTACACTCACATTGACCAATACTCGATACACAAGTTCGATTAAGTATTTCAATGAACAACTGCTACTGAGCTGATTTGCAAGACGGAATTGAGACTAAGAGTACAACTCCATATCCAAATTGTATTGAGTAGCCGTGCCAACCAAATTATTAAATAGAACAAACCTCCTATTAGATACAGCACTTGAACATGAAGCTCTCAAAGATACAGAAAACAGACTACTAGGCCAGAATTTTACACCGCGGTAATAAGGCCCATTATTCTGCTGAAAATTTCTTTTAAGTTATATCAGTAGCGTGTGGAGCCATTGCTTTGCACGAAGAGCGATTCATGATGGAGAAGTCACGGAAGTGTCTAAAAATCCAAGCGCTGCGATGGCTGAAGTTTGATGTATCTTTCAAACTCCAATCAAGAATTCACATTCGCAACACACGCTTAATAGGAGGAACACGAAAGACTTGAGATGTCAACTTGCAGAATCCTTCTAAATACGACATTATTCTACAAGGTTCAATTTAATTGTAAAAACTGCCACAGAGACAAAACAATGCACAAGACAATAATCTCTAAGGATAATAAATGAAACATAGAAATTGTAAACTATTTAATATACTTTATGTTTTCGTAAGCAAGTTTAAGTCTATTTTCATCAATATGTGTTCTGCTTAAAGATTGATTTGCAAACATTGCAATGAACTATCCACAAAAAAAATTCTCAAACATAACATATTAATCAACTTTTGGATAAAAAAAATTTTGAATATAAATCAGCAACAAAATAATTAGACGGATGTTTGGATATTGACAAACCTCACAACACTAACATACATTCACTATATATATATATATATATATATATATCATCATGGCTACTTTTTCTAAACATATACTTTTAATGAAGCCCACGTACAAGTTATTGAACTTATCAACTTGATATCATTCAAAAGTAATTGTAATATTCATCAATAAGAAGCTTAAATAAAGTATAAATAAATAAATATGACAAGTTATCATTGAAAACCTTAACTGGAATTTGGAGTAGGTTGTTAAATAAATTATAAAAAACAAAATTTGAATTAATATTTAATCACTTATTAGGTTACTCTAATCAAAATTTGTTTTATATTCGTATTAGATATACAAATTCGTCCAATTTTTTATGCTACTGAAAGCATATCATAAGTCACATTTCCTCTCTTTGCATTTTCGGCATTATTTTGCTTTTTTCCATACAATAATAGATGTCATTGTCTAATGTGTATTACTTGAGTTAATCCATTTTGAGGCTAATCTTTGTGTACATTTAAATAAGTAAATAAATAAATTCAACTTCAAAAATAAATATTCAAATGTTGAGCATCTTCTTATACACATGATATTTGCAAGCAAAAATTGTATTCTTATACGAATGTAACCAAACTTAAGAGAAATTGAATCATAATTTCTTTCTCTATTTTGTATTACTTCAAGTTGGACATAAATAGCCAAATAATTAACTTTCTTGAAAATAATAATTGAATTTTAATTTTAAGAATATTTTATCCACCAAACTAATTTATTTGCTATTGTTGTAAAAAATTATCTACCTCTACTTTTGAGTCAGCCTTTAGGGATTATACTGTTACAATTTGAAATAAATAAATATTTACAGGAATCCATGATTATTTCTTGTCTTTTAGATTTAAAAAGAAATTGAATGCAACCATTCAACTTCAGAGCATTTACCTGTGTTTTACTTTTGGTTATTTGGCACTAAAAACACCAGTTAGTAGTGTCCTTGATATGAAAGTATTATTGTATTATGACACTACTAAGAACTTTGATCAAATTTCAATTGTTTCTCCGACGCTGAGTAATCCAGCTGCCGTTTGAATCCAGATGCACCTGCTAAGGCAATCAAAGAGCCAAAATATTAAACTGCATAACTTATGATTCATTAAGACATGATTTGTAGTCATATTGTATCGAACTTCCAGCTAATAACCCTCGATGATAATCCATGCCCAATTACCACCAAAATGACTCCAAAATATTCAGAAATAACATGGTGATAAATATCAGCATCCAGAGTATTGACAAAGCCACTGGACACAAGCTTTAGACCGCGAACATAGTGACAATTCCTAGTGACAAATAATATGGTCTATAGAAGACAACGCTCAATCAGATCCCTTAAGCAACATAGCCTCCAAAAGCCAATTCATTATTCATAAGTCCTGAATCTAACTTAGTGTACCACCACAAAGTAGAGAAAATTTGTGTCGTCCTGAAATACTCAACGAGATTCCCCATGAAATGATTTCAGATAAGATATCCGTTTATCAGGGATAGAACCCATTGATTTGGCTATCGTAAAAGATAACCAGGAAAAATTGAGTGAGAATTTTATGTAACCCTAATTTTGGAGCTCAAAGACTCAGCAGTGACATAGAGAGGGACGCAGTACTGTACAAATTACAGTCAAGACATACATACTAACGAAGTACGTAGATGGGAAACACAAAATATATCACAGGCTAGGTATCATTTCGACACACAAATTCTCATACATTTTGGGCTAAATTGAACTTACAATCTTGTCTTTGCAATAAATGGTTTGCAACTTATTTACTGTATCTTCCGTTCGAGCTAAGCGCGCAACGTCGAAAACTTACAATTCATATTTGTAGTCTCTGCACACAAGTACGCAAATTGCTCATTCTGCAAAATTCTGTACGACGGACTGATGTTTTCAATTACGATTACTTTTTTAAAACACAGAAACTCAATGATTCAAACACAGACTTGAGGCAAAGCTCCAACAATCCTAAAAATGCCAGCAAGCTAGATAAGCAATCCACTGAAGAACCCTAATTCTCAAGTAGCCTATGAATAAATGCGAAAGATACGCATTATTTTAAAAATCAGTCCTCACCCGCAATCCGTTATCATTTTGCAGCTCCAACAAACGAAAGATGAAACACTGCGACAGTAAAACCCACAAAGTAGAAGCAGAACGTAAAACGGCAGTAACGTGAGAAGAAAAACACTCACTACAAGTGTTTCAAATCGAGGTTGTACATGAGCACGACGTCGATACACACATTGCAGGTAAGGGATGATTATACTGCAGAAGTGGGACAACTTGTGAGGAATGAAGGCTGAGTCGACCCTACCTACGACGATTATTCTCTCCTTCCCTTCCTCCCGCAGCTACGTACCGAAAATCAACGATCTTCACAACCACTCCTTGATAATCCTCACCCTTACTTGTTGCACAACCCAACGCGCAACAACAGGGCTAGATTAAACCACCCAATGGATCCCTTATTAAATTCCATGATGTGCTCATGATGGCAATTGATGCAGAAAACGAAAAGCTCCAGAACCTGGCGAGGACGTGGGGATGTGGCGGGGGAGCTTGACAACTGCCACGAAACAGAGACGCCACGGACGAAGCTCGCACCCCTGGCCAAAGGAATCCGGGCCGCTCATCTCAGGACGTGCCTCCGGGTCGAAGCAACCGAGGAGGGTAGCGCTTCAATGGAGAAGAATGGCATGGCGAGGAAGGTTCAGACTCCAATGACGCCACGAGGAAACAAACACATACAAAAAGCCAGAAAAAGATCTGCGCGAGTGAGTCAGCCAGGATGGGATGTGGTGCAGGCTGCCATACCCGGGACCTGTCACGCCCTGGCCCTCCACTCTCATCCCTCTGTCGCACGCTTCGCCGTTTCTCATCACCGCAGTCAAGGTCGTTCGGAGCATCTTCCTTGCACGGCTTCCCATGCCGTCTTTTTGGGCTCCCACTGACGCCGTGGGCGCGCGTCACTTCCCTGGGTGCATCACCTCTCTTCGAATCTGCTGCATCCGGACGAAACGCTGCACCAAAACTGGCATCGCGAAATTTAGTCACGAAAGGTGGGGGAGACTGGGAAACTCCGATTCTCCCCATTTCTAATTCCAGCTGGCTGCGTCTAGGGCAAAGTCAGGCACGCTGTGGCAGAGTAACGGATAGGATCAAACCCAAATGATAAAAGGGTACAAATTCCACCGTGTGGATCCTGTAGCGCAGCAAACCCCAGCAGGCACGTGGTGGATGGTTTCGCTACAGCGCCTGATGCCTTTTGCTATTTGTTGTCGGTGGCGCCACCCTTACAAATCCACCTCGAGCATCTAGTACCCACCCTCGCATTATCAAACACCTACTGAAAGCTCTCATTCACGCCCACTACTACAACTGCAACACCTCCACTGCCCAAGCACCAGTGACCCACAGCTGCTGACAAGCTTGTAAGGTTGCAGCACATTCACCACTGCGATGTCGATCAGGTTTGCTAGCTCAGTGAGTGTGTGTTTTAGTGATGGGTGGTGGAGCTGTTCCATTGTGTTGCAAAACTGCAAGAATGCGTAAATTAGTTAGTTTGTATGCTGGTTTGTTGCAATGTGGGTGGTGTGGGTACTGTGAGCTAGAGTTGAGAATTTTACTGACATAGGGTGAAACCAAGTGGGAGTGACTGTAGTTTTGGGGTGTGTGGAAAAGTGCATGCAGTGTGGGATGAATAGCAAGGTGTGTGGAACTGGGGGATGAGGACAAAGAAGGAAAGCACTAGAATGGGCGATGTGCTTGCTTGCTTGCTGCTGCATGGCATGGGAAAGGAAGAGCCCTCCATGCATTTTGCCACATAACCCCCCTCCCCTGCTGCTGAGCCCTGAGTCAAGGCTGTAAAAAGTCAAAGAGGAGTGTGAAGATTTAAATAGTAAATAAATAATAAATAATATACATAGAAAGGGAAAGGGGGGGGGGAACAATGATAACTGAAACTTTTTTTTGGTATTTTGTGTTGCATAATTCAATGTGGCACTTGGAATTTTTAGTGCACCACCCCTTGTGGTAGGTTGACTTAGGATGAAGATTTAAATCCAACAATGGAAAAAAAAAAAAAAAACAAACAAACAAACAAACAAACAAAAAACAAATCCAAATGCAAAGAAACCAAAAATCGAAAATAAAAATTAAAAAAGTTATTAGGAGCATGAGAAAAGCTATTAGGAGGAACACAGGATAAATGAGGTTGACTATGCTCGTCTTTTTTTCTTTCTGTTTTTTTTTCTTTTTGTTTTGTCGTAGTGGTTTACAGTTTTTAAATAGGAGGTAAGAGTTTTTGTGCATTTGAAAACAATACATGCAGTTATTCATTGATTGACTTTTTTGGGTTTTGCCAAAAAGATTGTTGTGGTTTGTTGGTATGAGCCTTTTTTGTGAAAGAATAATATGCACGGAGTGCAATTTAGTTTTTTTAAAAAGCACAAAAGTACTTGAACTTTTTATTTTGTTACAAACATGACATGGTAGAAATTAGATTATGTATATTGTAAAGTTCATTTATTCAATTGCCTAAAGTTTTACATTATCATGTAAAACATTCAATTGTACTTCCCCTCTAGAAACGAAAAAATAAAATAAAATAAATTGATGTATATGATGCTTAAAAAACAACAAGATTCAAAACAAGTGGGCATTTAAAGGAATTTACCAATGGCATTTGTTACCTTATATAAAAAAATGTAGTTGAAGTTAAACTGTATGGGATGCAAGCAAGCTTCACATACAATACCATATTTTTGTAATGTATTTTTTTATTTATTTATTACATTGACATGGTGTGATCTATATTTAACTATTATGTGTTCTCAGCACATACTCACCACTAGTAAATTATACATATGTGATAAACATTGTGTATTGTAGGATTTTACACACAAAGTTGGCTGTGCACAATATTTTTAATGTTTACATGCTCATGTCTTCATTTCAATATACATTTTCCATATAGAATAGCTGAAATTTTAAATTTAATTTTTTTTTATTTTTTTATTTTTTTAGAATTCTACATACTGTTAAAAAAAAATGTTGAATTATTGCACACACCAAAATTCATCAATAATGTGGTGCAATAATTCAACATATGTTGTTATAATTCTACTGCAAGACATTTGATATATTTCATCTTCAAATTACTATATTTCAGACATGTTTAATGGTGTTGTGAGCAAATACAAAACAACAAAACAACAAAAAATTGAGAGGTTTGGAAGATATAAAATACATACTGTGTGATAAATTTTTGAACCGAGAAGTACCTGGCTAATTTCGAAAACAATCATTGACATTATCGAAGTTCCTTATTAATTATTTATTATTCCTTTTTTAAATTTCTTACTTATTTTTACTAAAACACCTAAACTTAAGAGGAAATTAAATGAAAAATATTAAGAGAAATCAATGTAATATAAAATCCTATAAATAAATGTATAATATGATGTTAAAAGTTCTTTAAAATGAATCTTGTTGTATGTTTGTGACATCCATATTCTTCTTGGATTTTTTGTTTGTTGTGTGGAATGTTTATCCTGGCTTGTGTAGATGGTTAGATACTCTTGAGCAATCTTGTGCTTCATTTTTTTAATTTAATCTTCATCTCTTCCCAAGTTTAAACTTTGGTAGTATTGTTTATAAAACTTTAATGTTGAATATTTGAAAACAATATATATATATATATATATATATTTGTAACATCTTAGTAAAATCAACTGCAATCATATGCACAGTTAGTAATAATTATTTACAAACAGGAAATGCAATTTGAATATCTTAAATCATTTATACTTTCTAATTTCTGTTTTCGTGATGTTGCAATAGGTTCACATCACATTGATTTTTGTAGGATTTTTGTCACAACATAAACTACTATTTATAGATAAATTGCTTATGGTGGAATGTAGGAATTCAAATTAGTCAGTGTTAATGAACATGAGACAAGTTTTTCATGCAAAAAAATCAGAAAGTAATGACAATCAGGTACTTTAAATGGTTTTTGAAACTTTTCAAAGCCTCAAAAGGTTTGATCCATTGATTTTTTTTTTTGTAAATGATATATTTCTTTAAATAAGATTCTTTGGCTATATATATTGAACTGTACATAGATGCATGGTAAAAAAAGAAAACGTCATGTATTGTCTAAGTTTAAAACTATACAATTCTATTTTATTTTTGTTCTCAATTGTATAAAATTACAAGTGCATATTTGTAGTCTTCTGCAGGTACTTAAAGTTTTTGAAAATAAAATCATTTCAATATTTTTAAATTCTGATGAACAAAATGAAATTTTTACTATCATCATACCATCTTATCCTCATATCATCATACCATCTTCCCATCATATCATCGTAGCTTTATTTTTTAAGTATTCAAAATACACTTAGAAAAATCCTCTTTAACAACATTGAGTTTGGAGACTAGGAATCACTTATGGAAACATTTTCTATTTTGCCTGGCAAAACAACAAAGCTCATCTTGATATGGGCACACAAAACATCACAATGTGTAGGATCCATAATCATTTTTTTATGACTTGAAGCTTGGATACAAAGAAGAAAGGCTATCACTTGCATCTCTTCATTGGCATTGGCAATGGAAGCTCCTGCCTGCCATACTCTCAGCTACAAAATGGGCAGCCACAAAACCTCATCATAGTCAGCTCAATGCATAATTTCCAACTCAGTTTAGTTTGTATGTTTTGATTTGTGTTCTTTTTGTTGTTGTTGTTGTTGCTGTGTCCATGTTTTTTTTTTTAAGTGTAGATAAATGAATAAACAAAACCAAAATATACATAGTCCAGATAATGAAACATTAAATGTTTTACAGCAGAATTTAATTGAGCCAAGAAAACAAAGAGTAAAGGACAAACAAATAAACAAAGAGAAGAAAGTATGGAGGCTAGATAACACAAAGATATTGAGGTTGTTTTGGAACATAAATGAGTTTCTTTTGACCAAGAGGGGCAATGAGTTACAAGCTTCAACAAATTTATAATAGAGTTTTGAATACCTCCAAACACAGTGAGAGTTAATTTGAAATGAGAATAAAACTAAGCTTGTAAATTTAATAGAAAATGCAAGTACCCTAAACCCTAATCCTGGCAATGGAACATGAACTGCAGGAAAAAGAAAGAAAGAAAGCAAAAAACAAACAAAATAAAAGAATAAAAACTAGTGTGATTAAACTGGGATGTTTATGTTACCCCACCCCTACCTTGCTTTCCAAACAATAACTATATAGATATTTATGTTTACCACACATGTATCTAAATACCATTGACAAAAAACTTTGATATGTGGACAAACAGCTACCAATAATGGAATAAGAATGAGCTCCAACCTACTGCATCTTGGCTTCTGACTCATTCAACAAAAAAATAAAAATAAAGAATAAAAAATGGTTTATGATCCAACAGTTGCATTAGAAATAAATTCATATTAAACTAATAAACGTCCCACAGAAAATCTTAACATTCAACTCACATTTTGATAGAGAACGTAAAAAGCAACTAAAAGAAACCGAAAAAAACGAAACACAACTGCTGCAACTCATTTAGGGCAAAAGGATGTGCATAATGAACAAGTTTTGGATCCTCCAGACAAAGACTCCAACTTTCACAAGATCATTGAAAAAACTTATAACATAATCCAATATGAAATGTACAGGGGTAGAGCTTCAAAGTGAATGCAGCCTTGGAAAACATCTTATTCAACCCGAGCCTCCAATTCGTAAATTGTAAACGAAGAAATACAGATTACACACCAAAACCCTGGGGTATAAACTGTTCCTTCAATGATACCTCTTGGAAAAAACTCAGCAACAGTTTTGCTGTTCTCCGGAACAAAATATTCCTTTCGAGCCACACCAGTCACGATAGAAAGCATTAGAAAATCCATAAATCTGAAACCTAACCAGTTGACACCACACAGAACTAGAATATACCCCAAACATAAATCAATTTAGGAAAAGCCACCAGAGCAGGAACTTGTGTGGACGAAGCCTAAAAATGGCTGAAGCAATAACCAATATCGAAGTAAGATAGAAAACCCGTAAGATTACCAACTGCATTAATCTAAAGACGATCCAGAAAACTAAAGCTCCCAGTTTGCTAAAAGTTGAGATGTGAGGAACGATCAAGTCTTCACTCATTCAAGCGGATGAACAACCCCTAAACAAACACTCGGAGACTCGGAAATCGCGGGCCGGGCGCTCAACAAAGACCACGCTCTCATTGCATGCGCACGGGTTCAAATGCCGAAACGGGAACCCCCCGGACGCCGCCCTCCGTGCAACGGTCGCCTTGGCGCAAGCTCCCCAGCTGCCGGCCATTCCTTCCCTTCTATGTTGTGGCGCCTGGGTCAATCGGCGACCAGTGTGCGTGCATCGGTTGATGCAAAGTTGGAGCGTCACGGCCATGCGAGTGAGTGCGGGAAGGAGGACGATAATGCCGCGGAGCAAGAAGAGTCTGAAGCCAGCCCCGCGTTGAACGTCATCCTCGCGGGACCCGAGTCAAGGCTGCTGCTGCGTCGCATTGATTGTTGGGTGAGAGGGAGTGCGGTGCATTTCCCCGAGCGTTTAAAGGTTAGGTCTGATCGTCTAGGGGAGGAAGAAAGAAGAGGGGGAGGGAGAGGGGGTAGGAGAGCGAAAGTTCTGAGGTTGGATAGTAGACTTGGGCGGGTGCGGGCGCGGGGCAGTGAGTAAGGGAGGGAGATGAGCGTGAGGTGCCGGAGCGGAGGGAGGGAGGGAGTTTGAGTGGCGGTGGTGGCGGTGGTGAGGGTCGCGAGCTGGAGGATAGAATGTTGGCAGTGTTGCAGAGGCAGCAGGAACGACAGTTCATCGGAGGGGGAGTGGAGTCGGCGTTTATGAGTGGTGGTGCGGGGGGGTTGTCATCGCTGGAGAGCGGGGTGTCGTCGCATGAGTCGATGGTGGACTACGTGCCGATGTCTCAGCACATGCAGACGCAGCATGCAATGCGGCGGCTGAACTCGTTCTCGCCGTCGGTGTCGAAGGAGGGCGAGGGCGCGATGAATGGCGTGTCTCCGCAGGTGTTCCAGCGGAGCCAGAGCTTCGGGGGCGGGGGAGGAGGCGCGACCGTGCATTCGCACGCGTTCAACAACCTGTTTTCGAGCCCGCCGAGCTCGCCCGTGTCGAAGGGCGAGTGTCTGGGGCTGTCGTTGCTGGAGGAGGAGTCGCTGATGGAGGTGGGGGGCGGGAAAGCGAGTTTCTTCGAGGAGGTGGGGAAGGGAGGCGGACGGGCGGAGCTGCGGGGGCTGAGCTTGGCTCCGGGGTCGCCACTGGGCGGGGGCGGCTCGTCGATGGGGTCGCCGACATTTTCCGATGCGCTGTTCAACAAGTTTCTACCGTCGAACAACGAGGACGAGGAGGCGTGGCCGGCGGTGGACATGTACGGGTGCGATCAGTTCCGGATGTTCGAATTCAAGGTGCGGCGATGCATGAGGGGGAGGAGCCACGACTGGACGGAGTGTCCGTTCGCACATCCCGGGGAGAAGGCTCGGCGTCGCGACCCGCGGCGGTTCCACTACTCGGGCACGGCGTGTCCGGACTTCCGGAAGGGGAGCTGCCGACGGGGGGATATGTGCGAGTTCGCGCACGGGGTGTTCGAGTGCTGGCTGCATCCGGCTCGGTACAGGACGCAGCCTTGCAAGGATGGGCGGAACTGCCGTCGTCGGGTGTGCTTCTTCGCGCACACGCCGGAGCAGCTGCGGTTGCTGCCGGCGGCCGCACAGGCAGCGACGACGGCCGCTCGGAACGGAGGGTCGTACGACGGGTCGCCCCGAGCGAGTGTGGCGGCGAGCTACGACGGAGCGTTCGCGTACGAGGGGGTGTCTTACGACGGGGCATCGGTGGGGCTCGTCGGATCGGCTTTGAGCCACTTCTCGGGGTACTCGAGCTCGGGACACTCGGGGGCGGGGTGCGTGGCGTCGCAGAATTCATCACCTCGGTCGACGCTGGTCGGGCACGCCCAGTATCCGGCGCCGCTGTCTCCTCCGCTGTCGCCTTCGGGGTCGCCTCCGCTGTCACCCGGTTCGCCAGAAGAATGGGCGGGGAGCGGGGGCGCGTTTGCGAGCCTGTCGATGTCTGGGATGTCGGGAGCGCAGTCGGCGATGTCTCTGCAGGCGAGCCTGCAGCAAGCCGCGCAGGTGCGGTCGCTGGGCGGGCACGCGCAGCCGTGCACGGTTCCGGCACATCGGCGGCATTTGGATCGGTTGAACTCGATGCCGACGCTGTCGATACCGAGCGCGGGGGAGCATCGGGGCGTGCACTCGGGCGGGCATTTGGGGGTGCATCCGGGGTCGGCCCCGTCGTCGCCGTCGGGGGTGGCGCAGAAGTCGATGATGGAGTTGATCGCGACGCTGCAGCAGTTGGAGGTGCGGGGGGCGCCCCCGGGATCGGCAGCGCAGTGGTTGCAGCAGCAGTACACGACGGGGCCGTCGCCGC
The DNA here is from genome assembly GCF_059467195.1 of Physcomitrium patens. Lineage (NCBI taxonomy): Eukaryota > Viridiplantae > Streptophyta > Bryopsida > Funariales > Funariaceae > Physcomitrium > Physcomitrium patens. Next base: position 10,340,423 of record NC_143414.1, on the reverse strand, counting down.
TGCGGCGTTGCTCGCAGAGCGTGCCCGGGACGCCGACGAAGGTGTCGGCGCGGTGGGAGCAGAAGGAGCGGTGGGAGGTGGACGAGAACGACGAGGGGGAGCCGACAGTGCAGCGGGTGGAGAGCGGGCGGGATCTGCGGGCGAAGATATACGGGCGGCTGGGGAGGAGTTCTTTGAAGGATGCGGGGCCGGCGATGGGAGATTCGCCAGATCTGGACTGGGTGAACGATCTGGTGAAGGAGGAGCCGGAGCAGTCGGCGGCGTGGTGAGGGGAGAGGCGGGAGGATGCGATGCGATGCTCCGCGCTTGGGTTATGGTGGTGTTGCGTGCGGAGTGGTTTCTGCGGTGCGAAGGCGGAGGCGTGGAGGGTGTGGAATGTGGGGCGCAGGGTTGGTGGATAGGAGGGCGGGGTAGGGAGGGGGATTAGAGTGGGAGGTGGTATTTGATGAATATTGGGTTGGGAGGGGACGGGTGCGAGTATGTGAATAGGCGGAGCGGGGAAGTGACATGGGTATGGCGTGGAGGGACTGATGTTGCGCCTGTGTAAGAGCGGGGAGGGGTTGTGATTGCAGCCGTGACAGCGGAGGAGGGTGGAGGACGTTGCTGGTCGCCCCTTTTGTCGGGGAGGAATTGGCACAGGAGTTGATTTGGGGGTTGGGGGGGGGGGGTATATTGTTGATTACGGTAGGGGGATGAGAATGGGCCGGAAGGTGGTGGCAATGGACCATCGGAGGGCGATGGAGAGCGAGGGGTGATGATATTATACATATTTGGGACTATTGGTGTGCGCACCTGAGAGGAGCAGGCGGTGCGGAGGTAGGAGATTGACGTAATGAGAAATTATTATTCTGCTCGGTTTTGGCCGCCCCAAAAGGAGCTGGGAGAAGACACGAGACGGGGCGATACCCATTTTTTTGGATTTTTCACTCAAATTGTGATTGTAGGTAGGCAGGCTTTTGTTGATTTACCAAAAGCAGGATTGTAGTGGTAGAGACGGAGGAGCATGCATGTGGATACTTTTGTGTACATGCCAAGGGAGTTGAGATTGTGACGTTATGGAGCGTGGAGGTCTGGGAGGAAAGTAGACCTTAGTGACAGGAGAGTCTAGTCATACGACGGATCGACCTATCTCAATTCGGAAGGACAATGCGCCGATCTATTTGCCTAGGATTAAAAGTGTACATTCATTCATGATGTCATGATGGCGATGGCTTTTGTAATATATGTTTCTCTGCCCTGCACATTGATTTTTGCGGTACGGTGTGTATGTGTGACGGCGTGTATGGCGGGAGGGAGAGAGTGGCTCTGTGGGTGGTTGTGTGATGGGTAGGGTTGGGCGCGTCGTGGCCGTGGAGCAGTCTTTGCAGTTTGGGTGCCCGCCGGGTGTGAAGGGTGGGAGGGATTGCTTTTTTATTTAGTGTATGTTTGTGGAGTCGCGATGGCGTGTGGTTGGAATTGGGTTGGGGCGGGACGTGTTGTCTGAAGGACGCTGATCTTGCGGGTATCTGGGTTGGAGCGTGATCGTGTGAGGTGGAAGGTGGTGCGGCGAGGGTTTGGGATGTTGGTGTTGTGAAGCTGGGTGGATGTGTTGGCGAGAGGGTATGGGGTGGAGGAATGGAGTAGGGGTTTGTTGACGTGGATGTGACTGTGGTCGTTGCAGTGTACGCTGTGGTTGTGTCGAGTTTGTGAAAGGGGAGGAGGCAGAGTGTATCTTCTTGGAGATTCAGGGACAACGCTGCTTTCTTGCTTTCGATTGAGTAGCGGTACCGTGGATTTATACTGTTGCTGGTTAGTTTTTCTTTTAATATGCATTTAACCTTGTCTCGTGGGTTTTTTTTTTTTTTTTTTTTTTTTTTTTCCCTTTCTTTCTCGCTTTTTTTTGCATCTGTTAAGGGATTTTCGTTTATTTATTTATTTTGTTTTGGTTTTAGGGTTGAAAGTATGGTCAGCTTATCTCTGTAGCTCAACTTTGATTCGTTCTGTTTTATTATATTTGGGTGATGTGGATGTTGTTGTGATTGTATGTTGACCGGTTCAATTCCTCGGATTATATTTTCCATGAGTTGACGGTGATTTTGGTTTTCGTTTGTCGTACATCCCTTTATTTGTAGATTTGGTTCTAAGTTTTCTAGCTAGTTTCGTGAAGTGGAGCCTGTAGGTATTTTGTGTAATTTCCGGCGTCGTTGTGTAATTTCCGGCGTCGTTGCGTTCTGATTCCGGCACTGTCTCTTTTTTTTCGTTTTCAACGATTGTACGATGTGGTTGGTTGTGTATCTCCAGTTTTTTTTTGAGGTTTATTTATTTATTTGTTTTTCCAACTATCTTTTGTTATTGTTGTGTATTCCGCTTTGCTGAAGCAATTGTGGAGAATGTTCTTCGAAATGTTTTATTTGGCGTCTGGAATGCTTCCCCAGAGTTTGTCAGGCGGATGTAGCTCTCAAGTTTGGCATTGTATATTGACTTGTCGCTGTAAGTGTAGCCCTGAATTCTCTAGAGTACGTATTTTTATACCATCAGGTCACTGTGGTGTGGTTTGGCTGAATTGAGGATCCAAAACTGATCTTGATTTGTTATGACGCGTTTGTCTGTTTCGATCCACAGTCACTCACTGTAAACTGGGATATGGCAGTTCGAATGGAATGGTTATCTCATTCACCGAGAATGGGCCGTCTACTGTGGTTGCTGGACTGGGAGTCAACATCGACCACGTCTGGCATCGCACTCGTGCTCATTAGATTGAGGATTGGAGCAAAGTTATGAGACCGAAGATTGCGCGCAATCTGACAGTCATCAGTATTTATGACGATCTAGACTTCAATGGTAAGATTCTGCAGTCAATGATTCCCCTCTGCTTAAAAGATAACTGCGTGCTTTGTCACTTGACTATCAGAATTGCAGTGTATGGTGTGGTTTTCATTGTGCTTGAAAGATTATGCACTAATTGGCATCAACCTCCCAGGAGCTACATCTCAACAGCTTACTTTGCAATATGCGGATGATACGTCATTCTTTGTCCGTGCAAAAGAACAAGTGAAAACATTGATTGATATCCTCGACACCTTTGCCTTGGCCTCCGGACTAGTGATTAATTGGGCAAAATCCAGTGATTATTGGGTGAGTAAACACGATCCTCGACTTGCATGGACGAATGCATACGATTGGGTCTGGGTGTGGGATGGGCACATAGCTAAACTACTAGGCATCTTATTTGGGCTCTCCATTAGTACACCTGATATTGACAATTTATTAAAAGGAAAGATCTAGCAGAAACTCACATTTTTGGTCTCAACAAAATTGTCTTAAGCAGGACACAAACTCGTTGTAAATCAAATTCTACTATCAACACGCTAGTACTTCGTGGGGGTATGAACATGCTCACGGAAGGTTATTAAACAAATCAAGGCTCTCCTCAGGAACTATCTTTGGACTGGAAGAGAACATCGTACAAGTGCATGAGTGGCGTGGTTGACATGAATCCTCAAAAAGCAAGAGAAAGTAAGCATCACTGACTCGGAAGATGCAATGGACTGTCTCCTAAACAAATAGATCTTGAAAGCTCTCGAACTGAAGAAGTGTAACCTGACTGCCCTCCTTTGGTACAAGCTTGCCACATTTCAACCGAACAAAGGCGGGAGATGGAGCAATGATCTAAACTTGGCGATGCTTACAAGACACATACACTCAAGCGGATCTATTATATGGGCCCAGATTGGCAAAACATGGAAGAAACTAGCAAAAGTAATCCAGTAGCGTAAGCCACATACACGCGCTGAAATCACCAACATCAGACTCTGGTTTAGTTCGAAATTTGTGACATCAATACACCCTACAATCACAATGGTTCAAAGGGCCACATGGTATAAACGTGAGTGCAGACAAATTAGAGATTGCAGAGCAGAAGATCAGACCCAATACCTTGCCTCAGAAGCACGGATTTGGTTTCACTCGAGTGAGGATGAGCAGCCCTAGTGGAACATCATAATAACAACCATCCAATAGGAGTTTGGGCTGCTTTTGAACAATATCCCACCCACCACCAAAGTAGGCGGCTAGCTTGGCCTATATAAATGAGACTCCTTGCTGCATCCAATTCTAGTCACCCAAGCTATCCCAAGTTTCTGCCCACCTTTAGGAATGGAACAATCCGTTGCCTATTCCAAATTCACCACCAATACCTTTCGAGTTGGACCTGTGGATCAGATCCTACATCCCACATCCAACCTATCCTCCTGGATCCAATACACTCCACACGCATATAACACAAGGGCCAGTGATACCCCCAACCAAGGACATGCTGATCTGCAAGATAGAGAAAATTCGGGTTGTATCGGTGTAATACAGTTCCAAGAAAACGGTGATCCGTTTCTTCTACGGCTCCTTCTCCAAACTCGAGTTCAATCTTGATAGACATAGATAGGAAGGCAACACACCAATCTTCCAGTTCACCCCATGAACCGCAAGAACATGGGTATCAAACTTGACCAACCCCATATCTCTCTGTACAACCAAATATAAAGGCCCTCCCTACATTGAAACTTAATTCATGCCAAAAAAGAAAAAGAAAAAAAGAAAAAAAGAAAAAAGATTATGCAGTAATGTTTGAAACAGAGGCCAACAAGTTCTTTTAAATACATTACCACCCATGAGTTGGATTTATCTACTCTTGGATTTGAGTGTAGTATGCAATTTGGAGAAAAGTAGTGTTAGATTTATTTCAAAACAATGATATGTCTTTCTTTTTATGTTTTTTGAAATAAAAGGGATTTCACTTTTTTAATTAAAAAAATTAGGTAAATAATATAGTCTTAAATAGGTCATCATTATGACTAAATTAGGCCTATCTTAGGAGATAGAGTGTAATTTCACCTCAATTAGAATTTTGCATCTTTTAGTCTTATCATATTGTGTCTTATAACTTTTTAAAGAATTAAAAACTATTTTATAACTTCTTGTTTATTGTAATTAATTTTTTCTTCCAAAAACTTATATTGCAGTTAATTAGCTTATGCTAGAATAAAAAGATTGTAATATCTTTTTTCTAAGATTTTTCTTTAATAATCACATATTTTCTTTGTTTTGATGTAGTATAATACTTATAATATATATAGGAGAATGATAAAACAATCCAAATTTTTATTAAAGCAATTCACCTTCTTTGTTCTCAATCCTGCTTCTTCTATTTCCAATTTTCAATCTAAACACCATTCCTAGCTTTCATCACGGTGTCGTATTGTGACACGACTATATGGTGAAAATATGACAAAAAAAATGATATTTTAATTAATATTCTATTATCATGGTTCAACAAGCATTCAATATATTTTACAAGGCTTTTATAAAAGCCTCTAATCCTATTTTCTTCACTTAATAGCTAGTAGATAAAAACTAGTTAGTAATTTTACCTTCTAGGCTGTAGTAACTTTTTTATTGCCTTAGAAAGGCCATAAAATGGTAAAGAAAGGATAAAAAGGATAATTTATTAGCATGGTTGATACTAGGGTTAAGTTGAGGGTAGGATCGGGCTATAAAACCACTAGGATAGATTAGATTGATATCCGGGGGTCGGCCGGATATGAGACAGGGTCGAAATCCGACCTCCAACCACTAAAACGGCAGCCTAGGGCAAAATACGGGGGTTTTTTCAGATCGGGTTTTTGGATCGAAGAGCTAGCTTCAAGCTCTTTTCAAGGTCACTAGTTCGGTTTCATTAGGATTTGTGAGAGGAGAGCAATCGCTGCTCAAAGTCAGTGTTTATTTTGGTGTTTCGGATTTTATATAAAACATTGATGGTTTGCATTCTCAATCGGTTTGTGCAAGTCGTGTAGCATCTATGGGTCAAAATTTGGTATTGTCTGGATAGTTGGGTGTGCTAAGTGTATACAAAAATTTGTGTTAATCTAACGATGCAATCAAGAGATATCTGGGTTTTAGTACAAAAGGGTTGTCGGAAGTTGGCAGTCTAGGGTTGGATAGGGTTTCTGTGATATTTGAAGATCTATTGGTTGGATCGACGTAATTTTTGGCTTGGTAATAGAAGATTTGGAGATCAAGCGGCTATTCAATTTTGAGCTGGAGTTAACGGTTGACAAAGGAGAAATCACTTCTAGAGTTTCTACATCAAATTTCAAGGTTCCGCCGAGTGTCATTAGTGCGGTTTTTGGGCGTTTTCTTGCAATCTGTAAGTTGGATTGGGCTGAAATTTTCTGAGCATATAGAAGGCTTATACTGGTATTTGGGTGCAAAATTTCACACTAAGTGGACGGTTGGATCAAAAGTTACAGCTTGTCAAAGCTCACTTGCTAGAGTTAGGGCTTGTTAAGAAAAACAAAAACAACTTAATTATAAAAGAAATAAAGCAATTGGAATATTGTATGGTTAAAATGACTATGAGGAGTGTTTTTAAATACTTGGAAATTGATATTTCAATTATATTCTTCATACATGGATAAAATCTATTAGGGTTTCTTTGTTATTTGCAAAAACAACTATACCTTCCACAACCAGATATCCAATGTATTGCCGAACAAGACAACACGTAATACAACAGCGGTGATGTGAGGATCTGCAAGCATGATGTGGCATTTGTTGGACAATCGGAGGCTATGATGACAATTGACAACTCCCTCTATAAATAGTAGTAAAGACATTACTTGGCCATAACTATCGATTTTTATTTTTGTTGCCTCTTTTGATTTCAAATAAAAAAAATCGAACTAAGTATTTTCAAAGTTATATTTCTATCATAATTTGACAATTTTTGTAGCTACTAAATATGTAGATGGCTAAATTCTTGTTCTATTATGCATTTATAATAGTTGGTCTAAAAAGTCTAGAGTTAATTAAGTCTTTGAATAATGTACATTGTCACAATGTCTAAAACATAGAAGACCTCACCATATTGAAACTCCATACCAATGATAGTTTACAAAAGTTCTAATAATTCGAGTTCAATCAATATGGACAAGGGCAACAATATTGAAGAGGCTCTCTCAAGACAATCAAATAGCCAACCAGATTCTATATACTTTGAGCATTTAAATTAACATAAATACTTTTCTTTCACTAGGGATCATCACTAGAACAAACGGAGAGAATTAGACATGATGGAAAGGAAAAAAAATGTCAAATAAAAGAAGTCACCTTCCAAAGTAACTTCAAACTTAAGGATATAAATAAATTTGACTTGTTTGTAAGAATTATTCACTCCAAAAGCTATAGAAAGAGATGTGATGGGAATTTTAGTTCTTAAACATACCTAATTATATATCTTGTAATAATTCACTTTTACTCAAAGTATGAGTGTATGTAAGTGAGTATGAATGAGAGAATGAATGAATGAAAGAGTGAATAAGTGACATTGCAAAGTAATAGTCCTCACTTTACGTCTATGCAAACAAACTCTTATCATATTGCATAAGTGATATTATATTAAACTAAAATAGTTATTTACAAAGGAAATAATACTAAAGACTCTTGAAACAAGACCAAATACAAAAAAGACATTGACAAGAGTGAAGAAGGATTTATTCTTGCCTGTATATACACTACCTAATTAAGAGCTATAGGATGATATTCTATAAGACCTTTCATACATGTCTAACTTGCATAGCCTTGACCATTATATATGGTCATATATAGTTCTTCATTCTGCTTTGAGAAAGTCTTTGTCTTAATCTTCAATGCTTCAAGAGCATTAATAATAGAATCTAACTTGATCTCTTTAGAGTCTGCCATATTGACTTTTCCACCTTCTGCCATAGGAAATGAAAGAAACACATGCCTTCAAAAGAAAAAAAAACCTTATCTATGATATAAAAAAAAGAAACCAAAAGAATATTAAAAAAAGAACAATATTAGTCTAGAGGAGGGTAATCTGCAACCTCTAGAATGCTATAGTACTTCCAAGAAGAGGAGTAATCCACTCTCTGTCAAGAAAGACCAAAATCCTAATATTATTTTATGGCAGTCTTGAGAAACTATTAAAGACCATAAATAAGACAAGGATTCAAGACCAAGAAATAGAATTAGTTTGACATTAGAACAACAACTAGATACAAGGTAAGAAGGTCTTGGCAAGACCACAAGAAGGGAGTTGTCAAGACTGAGGATCCCCTCAACCTCGACTCCTATACATACTAGGTCTTTGGAAGCTTCTTGAGAAGTTTTTACGAGGCTTGAGAATAAAGCAAGCCTAAGATCCTTCTTTGGCAACTTCCTAAATCATCTAAAGCCTCCTAGAACCTTCTAGGATCTCCTATGACCTAGAGCCTTCTTAGAACCTATTTGTACCTTCTAGAACCTTCTGGAACCTTCTTCAGTTGTATGTCCGTGACAATTAAGGTGGATGAATTCTTATTTGTAGATATGAAATCATTCTTTGATAAAAATTCATTTATAGATGAGAATTTATCTTAGATGAACTTTTAACTTGGATAATTTATTATTATTAGATAAAAAAATATTAAAATAAAATAAAATCATATAAAAATTTTCTTTCAAAGAATGTAATTTGAAGTATTTATTATTGCTTATATTGTTATTATGGATGTCTTAAAAAATTATGGATGAGTTAAAAAATTAAAGATCTTTCATAAAAAAATACAAATGCAATTTAATTAATAAAATCATAAATGGCTAATAGTTATGAATTAGTATAATTCACCTACTAGAAGACTTTATCTAGCTCAAAATTAAAGAGATATGGAACTATTAGATACAAATTAATTTCTACTTGAGAATTGTTACAATATTTAGAAAATTAAATCATTGTGAACTAGATTATACTTCAAACTAATGGGAGTTTATTTTAGTTCACAACATGCATGCAATATTTAACTTTTATTTCATGTTATAGTAGCTATCTCTAGGATCTCTTATATAAGTAAAATATTATATTCTTAAAGTTCAATCTTCTTCAATTTAGTTGTTTTTATTAAAATGATAGTAATTCTTATTGAATAGAGGATTTTTTTTTATTCTATTAAAGATAGTTAAATATAAAATAAAATTTGTTTGAATGTACATATTTGAGGTCTTTAGTCAAAAGATGCTATGCTTTGTATAACCATTTCTAGATCTTTGAATGTAAAGAAAATTAAGATGATGTCTTGATTGTCTAATATAGATATTAAAAACCAATTGTTGATGTTTTGAAAAGTTCAAATGAATTGGAATATATAAATATATATATATATATATATATATATATATATATAAAATTTTGATAAAATGAGGTTTTTGGCATTAATGACTTGAAAATCTTAAGTATTATAAAGACATTTTAGGTTGTATCTAAATCTATCAAACTAGAAATTCCATGTTGTGTACAAGAAATTATTTGTTATGTGATTTTAGTATAAGTGTTAGTATCCTTATTAAATTCAAGTAAAGTCCTTAGTTATTTATTTAATAGCTTTTATAACTTGGATTGATTTAATTTATATTTTAATGAAGTGGATGATTGAATGATATAACTAACAATTAGTATTTTTGTAACTAGATTGAATTATAAAGAATACTAATACTTAAGTTTTATTTATACATATTTGATAAGGAAGATGTTGATGGTTGAAGAATCTAGATTGACTCCAAAGAGATAAAAGAAAATTAAAATTTTATAAAATAATCTAATTAAATATGAACTTATCAGTCCAAGGTAGTTTGGATACATTAATGTAACATAGTGCCATAGATTATAACCAATTTATGTATAGCCTTAAAGAGGAATGAAAATATTTTATAATCATAATAACTTTTTATTAATAGATTCTATTCTCTTTAAAAAATATTGTAGAATTGTCAATATATTGAATGATAATTACTTGGTTGTTGTAGTGTGGTAAGATATATATATATATATATATATATATATATATGAGATCGAAAAGCATAATTGTCTTGAGATTGAAATGAAGAATATTTCCTACTATCAAAAAAGTTAAGAAGATAAGAAACAACATTGTTTATACCTTCAGTAGTAAGATAATTTGAAGATCTTCACCCATTTGATAATAATATGAGCTTTAACATAAATAAAAAGAATCTTGGTCATTATAATAAAAGTTATTCTAAATCTTAAAAATATTATTGATTGTATATAAAAGTTTGATTAATAAAATTGATTGCTTTTACAAAATTAAACTTCAATAATATAAGGCATCACTTGAGTGCTTTGACTTAATGTATGTCTTTATGAACTAAAATCATATTGATGAACTAACATTATGTTGATAAGGATATATTTGAAAAGAGATAAGACACTTTGATTTAAGCTTATAACTTTTAAAAGAACACATTGATTCCTCAATTGTAGAATACTTAAAAACATTCTTATTTATAAAACTTAAGAGAGTTATAGGTCAATAATTTCCTATTGATTTCTAATTACTATTTTTGAATATTAGAAAATTTTATTCTTTCATTATAAATTGAAAAAAACACTCTTCTTTGCAAAGATTTTAAAGAACTTAATATTTGATCAATATATATTAGTTGTGAAGAGATGCAATGTATATGCCTCTTGCTAGGAGTGAGTTGTTATTTGCTATGTTTTACACTCTAAGATTGTTTTTCTAGACGTCTTCTTTTGATTCTTTCATAAAATTTTGTCTTGGCAAGAGATTAGTATATAGAAGTCATAAGCAAAGGAGACCTTGTATTTTATGATACATGATTGATTATATAAAAAATAGTTGAGCTTTAAATCTAAGGAGCTTAGAATTCCATCTACATTTATTAAATTATAAAAAGTTGTAATATTCCAGAATTGTCTTACACTACATTAATCAATTTATATTGTAAGCAAGAAGGTCTACAAAATATTATTAGAAATAGCTTGGATCAACCATTGTATTTCATAACAAAGTGCAATAAAAAATTATAGCTATAGTAGCTATAGTTAAAAAAAAACTATATAGCCTCCCAACTTTTTAAAGAGTACTTTTATGTCAACTTTTGCAAAAGATTAATAGGTATTTCCTAATAAATTCTTAATATTTCCTAATAAATACTTAACTAATAATTAAGAAAGAATACATATTTAATATTATATGGTACCATTTTTATAAAAAAAAACGTTTTTTTCTTCTTTAAGATCAAAATCATACCCCAAGATAATATATATATATATATATATATATAATAATACAATATAATAAAGCATCTCCTCTAAATGGGAGGTTCTTGCAATAATCAAAGCATGTGACAATGTAGACAATTTCAAGGACAATTATCCAATAAACTCTTTGTATTAAAAAAAAGGGGGGGAGGGGATCTCTATCCAACTCAACTATAAAGACTGAATGTCAATGCTATAAAAAACTTTTTTAAAACTTACAAATTACACAAGACTTGTGAAGACAACTTACAAAACTTTAAAATATTTAAATGCTGCATTTATAAGCTGAAGCTCAATTAAGTTTAATCCTTGGAATTTAAGGTTTTCTTAGAATTTGTTTAGAGATTAATTAATACTGAGTAGGACTTCTTCACAAATTGCATGAAACTTTCTTAGAATCTAATTAAGAAATTGTAGAGTTTCAAAAAAATGTAGTTCTAATTTTGTTGAAATTTCTAGTGGTTTGCTTAAATTTTATTTAGAATTTCTGAATAAATATTTAAGATTGGATTTGAGTCTAATACTTAAGAATTTAAAATACAAAACTGACAGGCTCTTGAATTGCCTCAAATTAGAATGTCTCAACAATTAGGAACTATTAAGTAACCTACATGTAAAGTGCATATTAATTTGACTTGTAAGAAACAGATGGACTTCAAGTCATCAAACTCCACAAACCAATACATACTCCACGATCCACCAACACAGCAGGCCAACCAACAACTCAATGTTTTAAATTTTCAAACAATATAAAAAGGCCAAAGCAAGATCTTTTGAGAATAAGCAAATAAACAAACCAAACTATCAAGGGGCAAAAAAAAAACAAAAAGAATCAATACGAAGTGCTAAACAAATATCTCCGAAAAAAAAAAAAAAAAAAAAAAATAGCTAGTATACACAATCAGCTCAAAAGTGAAATAAAAACAACGAACAGAAAATTCAAAAACAAAAAAAAAACAAAGTTTACGCACGCCAAGAAACAGCGTTGTCCCTGAATCTCCAAGAAGATACACTCTGCCTCCTCCCCTTTCACAAACTCGACACAACCACAGCGTACACTGCAACGACCACAGTCACATCCACGTCAACAAACCCCTACTCCATTCCTCCACCCCATACCCTCTCGCCAACACATCCACCCAGCTTCACAACACCAACATCCCAAACCCTCGCCGCACCACCTTCCACCTCACACGATCACGCTCCAACCCAGATACCCGCAAGATCAGCGTCCTTCAGACAACACGTCCCGCCCCAACCCAATTCCAACCACACGCCATCGCGACTCCACAAACATACACTAAATAAAAAAGCAATCCCTCCCACCCTCCACACCCGGCGGGCACCCAAACTGCAAAGACTGCTCCACGGCCACGACGCGCCCAACCCTACCCATCACACAACCACCCACAGAGCCACTCTCTCCCTCCCGCCATACACGCCGTCACACATACACACCGTACCGCAAAAATCAATGTGCAGGGCAGAGAAACATATATTACAAAAGCCATCGCCATCATGACATCATGAATGAATGTACACTTTTAATCCTAGGCAAATAGATCGGCGCATTGTCCTTCCGAATTGAGATAGGTCGATCCGTCGTATGACTAGACTCTCCTGTCACTAAGGTCTACTTTCCTCCCAGACCTCCACGCTCCATAACGTCACAATCTCAACTCCCTTGGCATGTACACAAAAGTATCCACATGCATGCTCCTCCGTCTCTACCACTACAATCCTGCTTTTGGTAAATCAACAAAAGCCTGCCTACCTACAATCACAATTTGAGTGAAAAATCCAAAAAAATGGGTATCGCCCCGTCTCGTGTCTTCTCCCAGCTCCTTTTGGGGCGGCCAAAACCGAGCAGAATAATAATTTCTCATTACGTCAATCTCCTACCTCCGCACCGCCTGCTCCTCTCAGGTGCGCACACCAATAGTCCCAAATATGTATAATATCATCACCCCTCGCTCTCCATCGCCCTCCGATGGTCCATTGCCACCACCTTCCGGCCCATTCTCATCCCCCTACCGTAATCAACAATATACCCCCCCCCCAACCCCCAAATCAACTCCTGTGCCAATTCCTCCCCGACAAAAGGGGCGACCAGCAACGTCCTCCACCCTCCTCCGCTGTCACGGCTGCAATCACAACCCCTCCCCGCTCTTACACAGGCGCAACATCAGTCCCTCCACGCCATACCCATGTCACTTCCCCGCTCCGCCTATTCACATACTCGCACCCGTCCCCTCCCAACCCAATATTCATCAAATACCACCTCCCACTCTAATCCCCCTCCCTACCCCGCCCTCCTATCCACCAACCCTGCGCCCCACATTCCACACCCTCCACGCCTCCGCCTTCGCACCGCAGAAACCACTCCGCACGCAACACCACCATAACCCAAGCGCGGAGCATCGCATCGCATCCTCCCGCCTCTCCCCTCACCACGCCGCCGACTGCTCCGGCTCCTCCTTCACCAGATCGTTCACCCAGTCCAGATCTGGCGAATCTCCCATCGCCGGCCCCGCATCCTTCAAAGAACTCCTCCCCAGCCGCCCGTATATCTTCGCCCGCAGATCCCGCCCGCTCTCCACCCGCTGCACTGTCGGCTCCCCCTCGTCGTTCTCGTCCACCTCCCACCGCTCCTTCTGCTCCCACCGCGCCGACACCTTCGTCGGCGTCCCGGGCACGCTCTGCGAGCAACGCCGCAGCGGCGACGGCCCCGTCGTGTACTGCTGCTGCAACCACTGCGCTGCCGATCCCGGGGGCGCCCCCCGCACCTCCAACTGCTGCAGCGTCGCGATCAACTCCATCATCGACTTCTGCGCCACCCCCGACGGCGACGACGGGGCCGACCCCGGATGCACCCCCAAATGCCCGCCCGAGTGCACGCCCCGATGCTCCCCCGCGCTCGGTATCGACAGCGTCGGCATCGAGTTCAACCGATCCAAATGCCGCCGATGTGCCGGAACCGTGCACGGCTGCGCGTGCCCGCCCAGCGACCGCACCTGCGCGGCTTGCTGCAGGCTCGCCTGCAGAGACATCGCCGACTGCGCTCCCGACATCCCAGACATCGACAGGCTCGCAAACGCGCCCCCGCTCCCCGCCCATTCTTCTGGCGAACCGGGTGACAGCGGAGGCGACCCCGAAGGCGACAGCGGAGGAGACAGCGGCGCCGGATACTGGGCGTGCCCGACCAGCGTCGACCGAGGTGATGAATTCTGCGACGCCACGCACCCCGCCCCCGAGTGTCCCGAGCTCGAGTACCCCGAGAAGTGGCTCAAAGCCGATCCGACGAGCCCCACCGATGCCCCGTCGTAAGACACCCCCTCGTACGCGAACGCTCCGTCGTAGCTCGCCGCCACACTCGCTCGGGGCGACCCGTCGTACGACCCTCCGTTCCGAGCGGCCGTCGTCGCTGCCTGTGCGGCCGCCGGCAGCAACCGCAGCTGCTCCGGCGTGTGCGCGAAGAAGCACACCCGACGACGGCAGTTCCGCCCATCCTTGCAAGGCTGCGTCCTGTACCGAGCCGGATGCAGCCAGCACTCGAACACCCCGTGCGCGAACTCGCACATATCCCCCCGTCGGCAGCTCCCCTTCCGGAAGTCCGGACACGCCGTGCCCGAGTAGTGGAACCGCCGCGGGTCGCGACGCCGAGCCTTCTCCCCGGGATGTGCGAACGGACACTCCGTCCAGTCGTGGCTCCTCCCCCTCATGCATCGCCGCACCTTGAATTCGAACATCCGGAACTGATCGCACCCGTACATGTCCACCGCCGGCCACGCCTCCTCGTCCTCGTTGTTCGACGGTAGAAACTTGTTGAACAGCGCATCGGAAAATGTCGGCGACCCCATCGACGAGCCGCCCCCGCCCAGTGGCGACCCCGGAGCCAAGCTCAGCCCCCGCAGCTCCGCCCGTCCGCCTCCCTTCCCCACCTCCTCGAAGAAACTCGCTTTCCCGCCCCCCACCTCCATCAGCGACTCCTCCTCCAGCAACGACAGCCCCAGACACTCGCCCTTCGACACGGGCGAGCTCGGCGGGCTCGAAAACAGGTTGTTGAACGCGTGCGAATGCACGGTCGCGCCTCCTCCCCCGCCCCCGAAGCTCTGGCTCCGCTGGAACACCTGCGGAGACACGCCATTCATCGCGCCCTCGCCCTCCTTCGACACCGACGGCGAGAACGAGTTCAGCCGCCGCATTGCATGCTGCGTCTGCATGTGCTGAGACATCGGCACGTAGTCCACCATCGACTCATGCGACGACACCCCGCCCTCCAGCGATGACAACCCCCCCGCACCACCACTCATAAACGCCGACTCCACTCCCCCTCCGATGAACTGTCGTTCCTGCTGCCTCTGCAACACTGCCAACATTCTATCCTCCAGCTCGCGACCCTCCACCACCGCCACCACCGCCACTCAAACTCCCTCCCTCCCTCCGCTTCGGCACCTCACGCTCATCTCCCTCCCTTACTCACTGCCCCGCGCCCGCACCCGCCCAAGTCTACTATCCAACCTCGGAACTTTCGCTCTCCTACCCCCTCTCCCTCCCCCTCTTCTTTCTTCCTCCCCTAGACGATCAGACCTAACCTTTAAACGCTCGGGGAAATGCACCGCACTCCCTCCCACCCAACAATCAATGCGACGCAGCAGCAGCCTTGACTCGGGTCCCGCGAGGATGACGTTCAACGCAGGGCTGGCTTCAGGCTCTTCTTGCTCCGCGGCACTACCGTCCTCCTCCCCGCACTCACTCGCATGGCCGTGACGCTCCTACTTCGCATCAACCGATGCACACACACTGGTCGCCGATTAACCCAGGCGCCACAACATAGAAGCGAAGGAAAGGTCAGCAGCGGGGAACCCACGCGTGGAGGTGGGGGCCTTTGCCATCAGCGTCCGATGAGGGGCGTCCGAAGACCGTCGTTTAGCGGGTGTGCTATCGGGCGGTTTCGTTCACCGCGATTGCGACATCTATGTTTCTGCATCTTCGAAATGGCTTTTTTATGCTTCGTACTTTGTTGTTGTTGGATTTGTCTTTGTTACTTCGTATTTTTGCCTTCTGACTTTAAATGGATGTATGTCTTCTTTCCTATAGCTTTGTTTTTATTCCTGGTAGTCCTCGTCAGTACTTTGAGTTTTATAATTTTAGAGTTGTTGTGAATATTTGGTTTCCAGAACGTCCTTGATTATATTTTGACTTCGGATAGTGAGGAAATTTAGTTTGCATGTAGTCAGGACCGTCATGTCCTGGAAACACATATTTACAGTGGATGATGGACTGGAACCTTTTTTGGATTGTGATTAATTGTAGTTGTTTTTGGTAGTTCTAGATGTTTTGTTTTATTGTTTTAGAGGGCCTTGGCAGAATAGTTTTTATTGTTGACCTTCACTGGTTATGAGCTGTTATTATGGAAACTGTGAAAGCAGTTTCTTTGTTTGTTTTTTCCCCTGGACATTTTCACAAAGTAGAAGGGGATCATTTGAAGTAGAATATGTGTTTTCATTTACATGAATGCGTCTTTATTTTATGAGGTTTTCATTTTGTACATGATTTACATATGGTCAATTAAAATGTATTTATATCTTTGCATAGTTATTGATCATGTAGCAACTTGGGTACAGCAAAATTCGTCAACAAGTTTTTTTAAACATAGTTTTTATCATGGGTTCATTAAAATCTCTTTGATTTGCGTTATGTGTCAAGTATCATGTTGACAAGCAATCCTTGTTTGTGTTTGTGTGATTGTTGTATTATACAAACTTATGGTTCAATTGTTGATATTTGGGAGTTAATTGTGCACTTCATATCTAATTTTGTTGTGTTGTTACTACAATGTAGAACATTTTAATATTTCACTTATTGTGAGATATTTTTTTGACTTAGTGTGATATTCAACCATCAATAATCCACACTGAGGTAAGCCAAGCAATGTGCTATATCCCCTGGAGTCTATAAATTTTATTACTTTGGTCTTGACCACTTTCCATGGCCCACTTGTGTATAAATTCACAGAGGTACTGCTCTGTCTGCATGCACATTTTTCTGTTAAGATAAAATGTTGAACATGTTTTTTGGGGATTTCTTTCAAAGGTTTTCTCAGACTCAGATTGGGAATCCCAAGAGGTGATTTTTGACTACCTATGCAAAAAAAAAAAAGGAATTGGTGATTGATCAATGATGGGTTCATTCAAACTTCATTCATAAATTGAGCTCTCAAGTAGGGGCTCAATATGGCAAGAAGGCAAGAATAATGACATTACTGTAGAGCTAGTACATGATGCTTCTGTTGTCATTTCCCACAAGGTTTGTATTTCTAATCCAACGATGTTTGTCAAATGTAATGGGGAGGTTGTGTTTTTCTATTTTTGTTTTTTATGAGCATGTCTTTGAAGTAAAAATAAATTAATATGTCCTTGTCACATACATGATGGGAATATGATGTATCTTAGCATTG
The DNA here is from genome assembly GCF_059467195.1 of Physcomitrium patens. Taxonomy (NCBI): domain Eukaryota; kingdom Viridiplantae; phylum Streptophyta; class Bryopsida; order Funariales; family Funariaceae; genus Physcomitrium; species Physcomitrium patens. The sequence goes on along the minus strand of NC_143414.1, from coordinate 10,322,847 downwards.
TGTGTTGTATCATTTTTAAGGTTGATTTTCTCATTCATTGCATGTGCACTCAGGATTGTCTAAATGACTTTGTTTTTAAGTGCAAATGACTATTACATAGAGTAATTTTGTACATGAGATGTATAAATTATGTGGTTGAAAAAGTGGAACCAATTTGTAAAAGACACATTGTCCAGTTTTTTAATTCAAGGCTAATTGTGAGGTTTTTTTTTTTTTTTTTTTTTTTGTATTTTATTATGTTATTACAATGAATGTTGCTTGCTTTTGAGTAAGATGTATTTTTTTTTTCAAAGTTATCATTAAATTGATGCACATGTTCTTACATCATTCAATATGGTATGTAATGGACTTGATTAAAGGTAAATTGTAATCTATTGGCTGAGACTGATTTTTTTTTTTTTTTTTTTTTTTTTTTTGGATAGAGAGTTTATCTTTCTACTATATCATGTGTTGTAAATACAAAGATTATTGGATAATAATTGGTTTTGATGTTCTCTTTTCAAAACAGAAAATGGATAATGGGTTTTTTTAAGAATATGTGTGCTGAATCAGTACTTAGAGTTCATACTTTATTTTCTTTGAATTTGCTTCCATCGAAAAAGGTTGAACGATACTTAATAGTCAATTTTTAATTTCATTAACAGAAGAATGGTATGAAAATTTAAAATAAACAAGAATAAATAAATCTTTCACATACTTTAGATACATAAAATACTAAGCTTAAAGACATATACATAAGTTTGCAACATGAAGCTATTGTAGCATAGCAAAACCTTGTAACTGATATTCTTTTCAACATAACCGATTTGGTTGTAGAGTTTATCATTTAAAAAATTAGGAGATATTTTTTAAATGAATGAAAAAAAAAAAAAAAAAAAAAAAAAAAAAAACGAAACGTTTAATCATGAATAAAAATTAAAAGCATCAAATATTAAATTTTGATTTTTTTTCAATCAAAGTGAACTCAGTAAAGTATGTGTTTCGATTCGAGAAAATAACTGTTTCAGATCCTTGAAGGATGACAACTTTGGCTTGGAATTGCATGTTTCAAGATTGACAAGCAGTCAAAATTGTAAAAAAGTTTAACAAAATTTCATACTTTTAGATTTTACCAGATATGTGTCATTTTTTAAAAAGAAAAAGAAAAAAGCATGGGCACTAGTGTTGTGTGAGGTATATTTTTTTCCCCTCAGAAATTAAGGTTTAAAAAATGAAAGAAAAAGACCATTAAAACATTGCAAAAATATCTGGAATAGTAAATTTGGTGAATTACGTATATGACTGAACAAATGAGTCAATAATCTAATTTGTAGGATTTAAACAAAAAAAAAAAAAAAAAAAAAAAATGCAATGAACCCATTTTATGTAAATCCATTTCCATGTGTATTCAAAATTTGTAATTAAAGCTAATTATTATGTTATTATTGTATGAAGAAAATATGAACTATATATATAGTTGAAGTGTGCATGATTGTAATATTAAGAATCTGTAAAATGTCTTGAATTTGTTTGTAGGGTTGTGGGCGATTTTTCAGCACTTATATATATATATATATATGTGTGTGTGTGTGTATGTATATGTTATGAACATGAATATTAGTTTTGAAAGAACAACTATGTATTTAATTGAATACTTTTTTTACTTGGAGTAAGAAGTATTAATTTGATATACGGCATTGAATTCAAATATCAAGATTTTACTAACAAATTTTTATCCATTTTATTTTTAGTTTTTAGATTAGGTTGTGTGATCAACTATCTAAAAACGTTTGAATACAGACACATAATGTCTTGTTGTCTTTCTTTTCAAAAGTTATACATTGCATGCTTTCTTGTTGAACTCAAAAGTTGTTCAAATATTATAATTTTTTTTTAAAAAATAAAAACTATGCTAATCCTAAAGAACATAGTAGAGGTAGATGTTGTGATTCAACAGAATACAGTAATTGACCAAACACAAGGTTGAAGTGGGTTTGATGAGTGGAATCAACTACTACTGCTTATGGCATTTCTCTTGACAAATTTCTGAATGAATCATTGATCTGCACACATTACACTATAATCCAGTAATATGTTTATGAGGAAAACACACATACAAATTACCTCGCCAGTTCTGATTTCCCAAAAAAAAAATTTGACAAAACAAATTGGATACACTTGTTTAATGCTGGTCCAATCTCAATTCTTGAACAATTTTAGATATATTTCATAAATGGATAATATTTCAAACCATGCATTGTATTATCACTTTACTCTGATATTAATATTAATGTACTCTTACTGAAAGGATAAAACATAACAAACAAACATGCTACCGAAGAACTTTCTTCTATTTGTTTTAAAAATAAAATAAGAATCATTTCAGACCATGTCAGCTCTAATAAGCATCTTTGTTCATTTGTGTTAACCTAAAAACTATCATGATGTATAAATACATGCACATACAAAACCTGTGTAAGATCATTGTTAAAGATGATTGACAAACAACATGACTCCAAAAATCCCTTCCTCGAGAAAGGTAAAATATTAAATTTCTTCGGGAAGTGTTTTATTCCTCATTCCCCTCAAGGAAAGTACCCTCTTTTTCCAACTTTCCACATTAAAAGAAAGTGCTTTCTTTCATCAAGGGATTTTTTCCAAAGTGTACATTCTCCCCTCCATTTACCTCTTTCAATGCCTTGTTTATGAAGCATCCTTGAGCATCACTAGAAGATGCCCCCAATCTAAGCACCTGTAAAGAGGGTATTTGTGAGGATTGAATTGGTAGAGCTTGTGTGTGAGTCCAGCTATCAAAACTTTGGATATTTCAATACCTTCATAGGACAGAACCTTTATCAAACCAAAAAGGAGAATACAAATTAGCATGGACAAGAAGAGCCAAAACATGAGAAAAGGAGAGAGAGAGAGAGAGAGAGAGAGAGAGAGGAGAGTCATTTAGTTGAGCTGGAAAGCCAAAGCTTTAGTGGCCATGCTTGGCTTGTGGGTGGGAGGGAGAAGAGAAAGGCTAAGATATTGGAATTTTGTTGTTTGTATTAAAATTGTCGTAGCCCTGCAGTGGCTCTTTCTTGGGGGGCACAAAGCTGTTGCCAGGGTGGCACCCTAATATCTGTGGGTTATTGGACCTGTCAAAGTGGACATGTACTGTGGTCTGTGGTCATCCTCATTAATAAATCAAAATTTGAGTTGTTTTTCTACCATGATGATGATGATAATAATAATAATAATAATAATCCCTTCAAAACTTACCTTCACAAATTGTTATTACAAATAGTTTTTTTTATTTTTCTTATTTTTTACAAACTTTTAAAAGCTATCTAAGGCATGGTAAGTTTAATGTCCTGCTTGCTGGGGAATCAGCTTTCTGGTTGTATTTTACACTTTCAAGTCTGCTTGAAAAAACACTTCTCAATCTATTCTAATTGAAACAACATTATTCTATTGGAGTATGTGCTATACAAATGGTTCAAATCAAAATCTCATCTCACTATCTCCCCACCACAGATAATAATCCACAATTTTTCACATTGGGTAATTGGAATTGCTCATACAAAAATATCATTCCAAGTTGTTTTTGCTGTCATTACAACAAAAACCATTTTACCCAGAATGAATATATATATATATATATATATATGCATAGGTTTATATACAACCCTAGTCTTTCCAAATTTTATACAAATATGGATGATGGTTACAACCCATGAAAGGTTGTGTGAAGTTCCACTTAGACATCTAGTGATGCATTGAAGAAGAGATGCTCCCTGTTCTTTGGATTCATACCAATTTTGACTGCTGTTATCAATTCCAACACAAGAAGATTCCTTATACATTTCAACAGACACTGTAACATGACAGTCCACAGAATTTGAGGAGGGCAGAGTAGATGCTGCAGAAGAACATTGATGTTGTTGTTGTGACTGTAATAGTCTGATCCACTAAATTACATCCTAACTCACCAATAATTTTATAGTCCATTCTCTAATAGAATTATTAATAACATTATACAGATCCCAAACTTTCATACCATTCACAGTTGGTCATGATCAGTGGAATCAAAACATCCTTGCAAGTACAATTGTTGTCAACCATGTAAGTACCTAGCTACTCCACAACCACTAGGGTGAAAGTGCCCACATGAATTTATGATGCTTTTTTATCATTTCCTAAAAGAAAGTAACATTTCAAGTATTCAAGAAATGCATGTTTTGAAATTGATTTGTATTTATTAGATTACATGAAAGATCATAGCAAAAATTAATGTAAGTCTAGAATCATCACAATTTAATAAGAATTAGATCATTGATTCAGATATACTGGTTTGATTTTCCTGAAAAGTTGTTTTAAATTTTAATAAACAAGTAACAATCATGGTGACAAGAACTGCTTCACATATTTGACAAAATACTTACTACTGATGAATGCTAGAAAACAGGGTTCAAAGTGAGAAGTCTAAATTAATTAATCTATTCAATTATTTAATACTTTCCTTTTTACCCCATGAAAATCTCTCATAGTATTTGTAGCAACATGTGCATGCAATGATTTTGTTGCCAATGGATCCAAAATGTAATGCCCCACAAAATTAATAAGTTTTCAAAACAGGGTTGTGCTCAGCATTTTGTTAACTCCCTGTTCAGATTAAGATGATGAACTCTTTGAAAGCCCTTAACCTCACATCCCCCGGCCACCATTGCTCTGCAACTCAGCTCCTACTTTTACTGCCTCATAAAATCCCAATAAAAAAGCAAAATGGTGTGATTTTTCCACAATGCAAGGTGAGTGATGTCCACAGTGGGGGCATTGCTATCCCATTCACAGGTTTGTAATCTGCATTTTCAATGTTGCCAGGAGAGGTGTTCATTTCAAGAACAGACAAAGTCTGATCCACTGCAAATCAAAGAGCATCGTTATTTTCATTTTTTTCAAAACAGTTAATTAGAAAAATTCCTTTTTTCTTTTTGGAAACCATCAGTGACATCTGAAGAAATGTTTGGGAAGATGCTCCAAACACATGAAAGGATGAAAACAACCATTCATCACCACAAGTGCCAGATAGAGAGAAGTCCAAACAGAGGGATCAGAAAATCAAAATAAAAACAAGGGGTTGTGAATTTGATGCCAAGTGGTGAGAAATGGTTCCAACAAAGATAAGACTGTGTTTGATGGGACCTGAGCTATGGCAGCCCTGCAGTGGGGCATTCTATTCTCACTAGCAAGCTTGCTCACTCACTCATCTTCTCAAGCATTTCTTATGTGGTTCATTTCCCCACCCACCATACAACAACCCAGGTATCATTCTCATGTGCCATGCCAATTTTTCTCGTCCCATCTCTGCACAACAATTTAGACTCTCACAGGGAATTTAGGGTTTTGGAATCAACGGTTTGTGGTTGTGTGTTCCTTTTTGTGTTCATCCTCTGGACGAAGAAACATAACTGCTTGTGTCTGTGGAGCTTGTGGAGCTTGCAGAATGCCGCTGGTTGTTTGGTCTGCTCAATGAGCCCCGCTAACTATTCTGTTATGTTGGTTAATTTTGCTCTTATTGTTCAGGTTCTTGTTCATGAGAACCTTTGGCATGTTATGAAAATGGGTACCTCCATCCAACTTATTTCTGAATGTTTGAGAAATTGTTGGTTCTTACAACTACACTGGGAAGAAAATGCGCTTGGTGAATATTTCTCAAAATCTAAAACCTGGAGGATGAAGAATTGTTCCATAAAAAAGAGATGTAGTGCACCAGGCTACATAAATGTAGAGTATTTCAACAGTGACATACAGATAGAGTTTGCAGATTGTAAAATT